>NC_056750.1:255480654-255555654 GCF_019279795.1 Protopterus annectens | reverse complement strand
GCTGCCATAGAACCACAGTATTAATATTATAACCCTAAGATACTATCTCAGAGGCCCACTGATTTTCATGTTTGTTGTTTTACACAGAACCAAAAAGTCCAGCCCCACTGATGTCAGATATAACAAGTTTCACTCATTGCATTAACTGTACTGTCACAATCTTCCTTACATATTTTTTTTGTTATATATTTTGCTTTACGTTTTTTCTGCTAGTTTCCACACCCTGCTGTATTGGTATGGACTTTACCTGATTTTGGTACTGAGGACACATTTGTAGTCTACAGTACACACATGCAGTGATATCATTAGTCATGCACAGGATAAGCAGAAAAAATTGAGAATCTCTTCCCAAAGTCCTACTTCATGAACCAGCCAAAAAATGAAAGAGAAACTAAGGTCCTGGGTGAAGTGGTGGGAGCCTTTCACACCCCATGCAGGTTGTGAAGCTCAATGCACTCCTTACTTAATATAACATACTCAGAGGTTACACAACCACAAGGTGAGTTTTATAATTTTAGTGATGGGATCTCACCAAAGGGCATTTCAATGATGTACACATTTACACAAGTAGCACACTTGCACAGAGGAGTGCACATCTGCAGCTGCTTCTATGACCGTCCTACCACACAAGTCCACACTCACAGAGATACATGTCTGTCTGCAGATCCTTCTGTGATCATTCCATCATATATTCATGGACACTTGCCATTTGTACTGTGAGCTCCTGACATGTGCATGCACACTCTCATGGCTCTAGGACACATGCTCGACTAGCATATGTCCGAATCACAAAACATCGAACACACATACACGAAAGTGCTTACCATCGAAAAGCGCTTCCGTGTATGTGTAGTTCAAAAAAAAAATCTACCTTTCTGCAGGGGGGCTTCACCCCCCTGCACCCCCACCCCCCTACTTTATTATTCTTAATCCGAGATTGCACAACAGTGGGGAAAAGGGAATTTCCCCTTTCACTGTAGTCCGATCTACAAAACAAGCACACATACATGGAAGCGCTTGTCGATGTTAAGCGCTTTCGTGTATATGCGTTTGATGTTTTGTGATTCGGACATATGCTAGTCGAGCATGTGTCCGGATCCCACTCTCATACACCTGTTGTTGTCCTGTGTTCTTCCTGTGATCTTCCTTCTACATATATGCACCCTCACATATACCCATGGATGTCTGTATTTTTTCACTTTAATTTCTCCAAGTCTTTTGGGTTTTTAGTACCATGACAAGAATAGGCCCGACTCCTAAGTCAAAGTATGATTAATCTTCATGAAATTAGTATTGTTTCAGTCTTTGATGTTAACCAAAAGTGCTCTTTGCAGCACCCACAATGCGCCCAGAATCAAGTCCTTCTGCAATTCATACAGCGTTACAATGGTAGCATATCGAATTTAACAGTATTTTTTTTTTTAATGAGACCCATTGCTCCTACAATTGGAACTGTCTAGATAGCCTTCTTCCACATTGCCCTTGTTTTTGCCTGCAAATCCTAGTATTTTATTACTTTGTGTCTTTCTGTATGTAAGAGACTGTAATCATTGGGTGTTGTACACAGTAATATATCCCATTTACTTCTGTTATAGCACACAAATTTCTGTTAATGGTCTTGACTAATGTATTCATTTGTTTTATCAGACTGTTAACATTTTGGTTCTTATTGACTTTCTGTAATCTATTTCGTTCATGGATCTTAGCATGTATATCCATCTCTATGAAATCAAGCAACTTTTCCCTTAGATCATTTTTTTCTAAATTAAGGACATGTTCTTTGTTCTCTGTTTTCTGCGGACATTCTACAGAAAATTCCAAAACATCTTCCTGTGACATATTCCCTTCAGCTGCATCCTGCGACATACATTGCTCTTTCATGTGGGAACTCACTGGTCAATCACTCCACAACATTGACTGTGTTGGAGTTGCTACTGTTTCCTGCTCTTTCCGCAATGCAACTTCAATTAAACTTTTGTACTGGTTTCCTGCTGAAGGCTCCAGAATATCTTCATGTGGCAACTGATCAGATGCTTCCTGTTCACCTGTTTCTCCTTAATTTGGGGACTCGTTCCATCGTGCTGTGACATTACTTTGGATTTTCTACACTAAATCGTTCAATTCGCAGGTAACCCATAATTTCACTTTCTATTTCTTTAACTTCTCCATTACTTATCCTCTTTTCTATTTTCCCCCTTTGTTTTTTATTTATTGTAATATGAAATTTTTCATATCCAGATGGCTTTGCCTGTATTTCTCTTCAAATATCTGTTATTTTTGCATTGATTAGTTTTGCTTTCTCCTTTGCATAAGTACCGTATTACATCTCTTTTTTTTCCAATGTTGATTTTTTTCTTCAGATATCTTTCTCTCCACCACTTTCTCCTTACTTTGGGGGACTCATTATTTCATCATCCTGTGACAAAATCTGTGTTAGACTTTCTACACTAAATCCTTCACTTTGCATATATTCCATAACTTCAGTTTCTTTAACTTTTACTTTACTAATCTTCTGTTCTACGTTCCCCCTTTGTGGTCTTACTTTTGTATTGTGAAATCTTTGATATCTCTGTGCCTTTTCCTATATTTCTCTTCAAATATCTTTGGAGCTGCTTTCTTGTGCTGATTAGTTTGGCTTTCTCCTATGCATAAATATTGCATCATATCAGATCTTTCTTTGTTTCCCATGTCCATGTTTCTTATTTATACCTTTCAAAAATTTCTAGGTTTTGTTCTTTATATTTTTGCACTTCCTCAGTCACTTTTTCCCACAAAAGGCCTACAGTTTACTGGTCTGTATAATGTTTTTTCATGGATTTGTTGTACTAATGAACACAAACTGAAGCTTTTTGGCAGTTTTTCTTGTGCTAGTGTTTTTCTTTCTTCTGATTTCACTCTTAATTTTTTTGAATATCTTCTATCTGGAAAATTCTGGGCTTCTTGCATGATAGTAACAATGCATAATTTCTTTTTTTTATCCTCAACAGTCCACTTTATTATCTTTGTGGCTGTTTTTTAGCTTGTCAGTTTTTGTGGATTTCGTGGACTACTACTTCTACAACAGCAGTCAGTCCTCTCCCTGATCCTGACCTAACCCCATTGTAGGACTATTTCCATGTCTTGAGGATTCTACACTGTCATTTTTCCAGTCCTGGCACCAGTCCACATACCAAGATTGGGCACTTTTGTATCCAGGGACTTGTACACTCAGCTATCTTTTTTTCTTTTTTAACCTACTACTGTCCATGATATATGCTATATAAAAACAGTCTATATAGCAGTGTTGACTTCGTGAGATTTTGTAAAAATAGGGTCCAGCTTGTGAAGGTGCTCACCAAGACCTGAGGATGAATTCAGTTCCAGCAATACTAGTCTCTTTTGGTTGATGATTTTATCATCTCTCCATTTGGTCATTTTTTCAGGTTTAATTTCTCCAAGTATTTTGGGCTTCTAATATCATGACTGGAATGAACTCCATTCTTAAGTCAAAGTATGATTAAAGTTTATGAAATTAGGAGTGTTTCAATCTTTGATGTTAGCCAAAAGTGCTCTTTGCAGCACCCACAAATCTGGGCACCAGAAATGATTCCTTCTGTGATTCATATGGCATTACATGTATCGGTAGCATATCTAAATACGACTGTAAATTCTTTTTATGAGACCCATTGTTCCTACTACTATTGGAATTGTCTGTGTATCCTTCTTCCACATTGCCCTCATTTCTGCATGTAAATCCTGATATTTTATGTCTTTGTGTTTCTCTATACATCAGACACTGTAGTCACTGAGTGTAGTAATTTCAATTTATTTTATTTTATTATTTATTTATTTTACATTTATTAACTGGCCTAGTTTAACTGGATATATTTCCATTTTCAGTAGAGGCCCAGGGAGAAAAGCTCCAGTAGTAGCAAATAGAAATTAAAATTAATGTTGTTACATAGTAAATGAAAGGATTTCAATAAAAAATACAACAAGTAATAATAAAATAGAGTAGGTATTTACACTAGAAAAAGTGACAATAAGTATAGGATAAATTATTATACAGTATGATTCATGAGGAATTTCAGTACATCAAACAGGATAGATTACATCAGTATGTTGATTTGAGTTCACCAGTTACAGTTCTGCTTCCAAGGAGTGAGCATTAAAGTTTTGGTAAATTTAGTAGGAAGAGGAAATATCAGTAGTGAAAGCAGAAGATTAGTCAAGGTTGCTGCAGGGGCATAACCAGTGTGTTTTGAGGTGTCTTTTGAGGTTTTGTTTAAAGAGAGGCAAGGAAGAAAGTAAAGTTAGTTCATTGAGCAGTAGGTTCCAGTTTTTTCCCACTGTGTTGGAAAACAGAGAATCTCCAGCCATGTTGTTAGACTTGCTTATGCTAGCAAGAAGTTTGCTAGAAGAGTGTAGGGAATTTAGATTTTTGTAGGGGATTATGAGATTGGAGAGTATAAGAGTGCTGTTAGGTTGGTAAAATATCTTGTGGGCAGTCGTGAGTTGGGAGACTATCAGATGGTTTTAAAGTTCAAGCCAGACTAGCTGCATTAGATTCAGACAGTGGTGAGTTCTAAAGGGATTGCCAGTGGCAAATCTGGCGATGTTATTATAAGAATTTGCTAGTTTGATAAGATTATTTTTCTTTAGGATAATATATATGGGTGAGGCGTACAGAAGAGTTGAGATTAAATGGGAGTGAGCAATCTTGGTTCTGGATATCGGAGTTAGGAAAGGTTTGATTCTATATAAGGAGCCTATTTTTCTGTTGACAGTTTTTATGGTGTTATTTATATGGCTATCAAAAGTAAGGTTATTGTCAATAGTAATTCCTAACAATTTAGTGGTAGAGTCAGGGAATATAATAGTGCCATTATTGGAAATGACTGAGAAATCTATGGGGGAGGACTTACTGGTGGGTGTAAAGAGAAGAAGCTTAGTTTTTTTAGCACTGAGAAGGAGGCAACATTTTGTGAACCATGTTTCTACTATGTTAAATACATTCTGAGTTAGAGAATGTAGTTCTGATGGGGAGTTTGCTGAGCATACTAGCGTCATCTGCATATTGAATGCAGGTGGCTTGAGGAATTGCTACATGGAGGTCATTGATAAATAGTGAAAAAAGAAGTGGTCCTAGAATAGAGCCCTGAGGGACTCCGAGGGTGACTGGCAGAAGGGATGATATATTATTTTCCCAGAGAACTGCCTGTTGCCTATTGCTAAGGTAAGACCTGAACCATTTATCAGCCTGAGAGTCAAGGGAAAGGGATTCAAGAATGTTGATAAGAAGGGCATGGTTTACCATGTCAAAAGCTTTTGAGAGGTCAATAAAGAGTGCAGATAAGAGGTTGTTTTTATTGTGATTTCTATTGATGGCATCTGTAAAGGATAATAGGGCAGTTGTGGTACTATGTGATGGCCTAAAGCCATGCTGGCAGTTTGCTATTATGTTATGTTGAGATAAATGGTTTAATAGTTGTTGGTGAATGCATTTTTCCATAATTTTTGCTAAGGGTGATAAAAGAGCTATTGGCTGGTAGTTAGAGTAATCATTTGAGTTACCACCTTTGTGTAGGGGAATAATATGGGAGATTTTCCAGATGTCTGGAATGGTTCTATTTATGAGGATGGATATAGGGTAGGCAATTACTTTGGCTGCTTTTTGCAGGTATTGAGATGGTAGATGATCAGCAGAAGGAGTACAAGGCTTAAGTTTTTGGATGAATTTGTAGATGAGAGTGGTAAAGATGGGTTGCAGATGGAATGTTGGTAGAGTGCCAGGTACAGTGGTGGGAAGGCTTGAGTTGTCTGGGATTAGTTGACTGGCTACTGATTGTATGGTCTCTGTGAAGAAAGTATTGAAGGCACTGGCAGTTTGATGGGGGGTATTTGGATCGGCCTCAAGTGGGGTAGGTGTACGAGAGTGCCCTGGGAAAAGGATTTTATTGATACTAGACCAGAACTTCTGGCAATTGTTTTGGTGAGTTTGCTGTAGTTTACAGTAGTAGTTCTTTTTGTCTGTAAGTATTGCATTATTTGCACTATTTCTCAACTGCCTAAAAGTTTGTTGATCAGAGATATTTTTGTTAGCTCTCCACTTAGCCCAAGACTTGTTCCTAAGCAAAATTTTCTGTCTGGTTTCTTTAGAAAGCCAGGGGGCTGGTTTGGACTTAATTCTGATAGACCGTTTGGGTGCATGCTTATCAAGGATAGATAAGAATTTAGAGTTCAGATACTTAACAGCCTCTTCAAGTGGTAGAGTTTTTAAAGGGTTCCAGTCACAGGCACTAAGATCATTTTGGAATAATTCTGGGTTAAAGTGTTTGTTGGTACGTGCAATCCTATATGTGGGGGGTTTGAAATATCATTTTTTTGCCTTATGATGTAGGTCAAAGTATGATCACTTACATCGTCTGGCAGAGTTCCTTCCTTGTAAGCTTGTTTCTGTCTATTTATAAGTATCCAGTCTAAGGTGTTCTTTTTTGTTTGGTTTGTTGATTCTGGTTGTGGAGGTGATAGTTTGACTAAAGCCATGAAGGTTGATATGGGATGTAGGATTATCAGCGTTGACACCTTTCCAGTCAGTATTAAAATCACCTAGTATTATTGTTTCTTGGGGGTATGTTGAGGACACCCAGCTTAGAATATCCTCTATTGTACTGATATTATTACCGATCAGTGCTACTTTTGTCTTCTTTTCATGGACTATATCTTGTTTTCTCACATCTATTTTTTGAACTGTTGGTAATGGGTGAGCCCATGTGATATAAACATCATCTGTTGAAGTGACACCCCAACTCCATGTGCAAAAATGGGAAAAATGGGGTTGTGGATGGATGGATGGATGGATGGATGGATGGATGGATGGATGGTTGGATGGATGGATGGAAGGATGGATTCTCTCTAATACTTTGTAGCTCATGTTTCCAATGCTCCTCAGCTACTTCAGTACTGTAATGTTTGCACAATACCCATTGCAACAGTCTTGGCACATTATTATACCTTTCAGTATATAGTCCTTCTGCCATTAGTATATCACACCCAGCAGCAAGATGTATAACTGTTTCCAGTTCTGTTTTACAGAACCAGCATTTCTCTGTTTCTCCCACATTTTCACTGTATTTTGTAAACCAACATGTAAGCAGTGCACTATCTTGAGCCATTTATATTAAAGTTTCATCTTTTGGATTAAATTCATCTCTCCTTAACCATTTCAGCATCAGATCCTGACTGACGTGAGACTGTGACAGGAGTTTTCTGTATCTGTAACTATATTTATGCAGTTTTCATATTCCTCGCCTTCTCATCTGATTATTCTCCTTATATGCCTTCTTTTGTTTATTAGCACATTCAGTTGCTGCCTGATTTTTGTCTTCTTTGGTTTGGGTTCCATTCCCACTTGACACTGATATGCTTCTAAACTAAGCAGGGAATTCATGTTACATTTGTTCTCTTCATGTTTCAAAACTTTCACTGTTTGGATCTGATGAGGTCATCAGATATGTATGCAGTCCTACGATTGCAACTCTATAAATGTAATCAGTTTCGAGGAGGCCCATACATCCTTCAGAATGAGAAATATATACTCTTGGTATACACTAGTTTTTATATATTATTTGATAAGTGTGACCCAGTTTTCTTGTTTTCCTCTCCAACTCATCCAGTACCTTTTGGGGCCAGTCAGTCACCCCAAAACTGTAAGTTGCAACAGGAAAAGCAAATTGGTTTATAGCTTGGACTTTGTTCCTAGATGTCAGGACTATTTTCAGTATTAATTTTAGTCTTCTAAAATATTCTTTACTGAGTTTTGTTGACATTTGTTCATGTTTTATTGAGGACCCTTCATCAATTCCCAAATATTTACACACAACCTCCAGATTAAGTTCTTATATATCACCAAAACCAAGAAAGGACCGGCACAGGGGTACACCGTTGGAATGCAACAATAATCCAAGCAAACAACAAAGCAATTCCAAATAATGGACATGTAGAGTCAATATCAATTTTGAAATCAGAGAAGTAGACTTTGAACATGAGAGGACCTACTACTGTGGGACTTCACTGATTATCTTAGCAATATCTGAAGAGTAATAGAATACCGTTTGTCATATCTTTCTCCCCTGAGTACTTACACCTTGCTACTACCATTTGTAGCTTACCTTTTACCCACTTGCACAGTTTGTCCCTATTCCTGTCCCATCAGTCTTGTGAGATACCTGTTATAAGGGACTATGTCAGAGGCTTTACTGAAATCCAGGTAAATCATAGCCACTGAGTTACCTGTGTCTACCTTCCTTATAAAACAGTCACAGAATTGGAGCAGGCTAATCTGACATGATCTGCCTGCTGTCAGTCCATGATGAAGTTCATTAAGCAGCCCATGTGACCCGTGAGTTCAGGAATTACTCCGTTATTTTTCCCATTTATGAAGTCAGACTCAGATCACTAATACATTCTATAAACTATTTCAAGAGTATGGTTTGTCATAGTAAGTCACAATCTGATCAACAGGTTAATGTTAACACTTTCAAAGAAAAAGGCCTAATTCCAATAAATGATATTTATAAATATCTTAAGTTAAGGTGCCAGATTCATTGTGTTACCTGGGGCTGAAAAGGGCTTAAAATTAATTTATAATTGTGACACTGAGTTCATTATTTATGCCCTTTGGTTTTGTGTTCACTAGTACTTGCAGGTCAAACAGTGCAGAAGCTGAAGCTACAGGTACAGAAACAAATGAAACATATTATTAGGGTCAAGAACTGATACACTTTGGGATTTTTGTTTAAAAAATTATCAGTTTTATATGCCATATTATATTCATATTTCAGTGCTGGAACAAATGCCTGTCCCCCATTTGGCGATGATATGTAAATATGTTTGAGGTTTATATTAAGTGCTTTCAAGCCAGTTGGATTGAATTGTTTGTTAACACCGAAGTCATTCTTGAAATATAGCTGAAATGTTTTGTCATTCATGTTTTTGCTATTTTTGCAATGTAACTCCTGATTAGAATGTTGAGGTTCAAATGCTTAGTATTTTCTATAAGGTGTAATTATTTTAAGTTTATATTATGTGATACTTTCACGAGCAGATGTATTGATGTCTATGTTATACAAAACTGCTTAACAGTTACTGCAAATACTACAATACTTGAGTGTGATAGTAAGGTATTACATTTATTTTGCTATTTTAATTGTGAAGTATCTGCATTTAAATAATCTATTGCATTATTACACTAAATTCTAAATGTATGCCTTTTAGTGTCACAATCCAATAACATAATAACAGATGTATAGTTTGGTGTGACATTGTGTGCGTAACAAAATATATGAGGGTCATGTTTGATCTTGTGGATGACCTTATGTAGGTTGATAAATCCTTTGCAGTTGGTGGGACCCTTTGTCACGGAGGACATCACCTAAGTACACAGAGAGTATTATTTGGTTTTAACCATCCATTTAGATCTAGCTATCAATTCATGGAGTTTCCATGCCTTGGAGGAAATGTGTGGGGCTCAGTTCTTTTCAGCAAAGAATGGGTGGGCTACACCAATCCTCTAAAGGGGGTATGCTA
This sequence comes from Protopterus annectens, assembly GCF_019279795.1. Lineage (NCBI taxonomy): Eukaryota > Metazoa > Chordata > Ceratodontiformes > Protopteridae > Protopterus > Protopterus annectens. The sequence continues at coordinate 255,546,087 of NC_056750.1, read as the reverse complement.
CTGAATAGACAAGTTTGTCAGGTCTGGTGGGTTTTCAGGCAAGGCCAAAGTAATTGGCATTCCAAGCTAAGATTCATTGATATCAATAAGACAAGCATGTAGTAGCACTTACAACTTTAAAAAAAAAATAACCTACCTAGAGGCTTACTTGCCTTTGAAGGAATCAGGGCATCTACTGTTAAAAAGTCATGGTTCATAGGCCTGCCTTGCATTCTACAAATACCTGGTTACAAATCCTTCTGCTCATCCTTGCCCAGTGACCAAGGAGGTGGTCAACCCATTGTAATTAGTTAGTCCTGCAAAAGCAGAGTTATAGAAACAAATTCTGGGCATGAAGTATCCATACCCAGGTTACAGTAAACACCACAAACTATAGTTTTTAACATGTTATTGTACCACCTACATGTCACAAAAAGAACACAACCACTTTCTTGATGAACTTGTATTCCTTCCCATAATGGGAAATACTGTTCCACTTGGTGTCCTAACATATCCCTCCACTGTCTGCTTGGAGCTTCATAAACTTTAATAGACTTGAACAAACTATAAAGATGCTAACAAGGGTGAGCATATTAGATACCATCCTTGTTAGCTGTGCTAAGCTACACATTACCCTGCACCCTTTTTGTACTGCCCACAATGCCGTCACATTCCTTATATACACCAAACCTAATCTAATAATAAAAAAAGACAATGAAACCAATGTAAGGAGCTTTCAGACATTAGCTGCTTTGAACAATCACCTTGCATCAATCACCTGGGGCTATATATTTATTCCCCCTCACAACCTATTGAGGAATCACTCGTGACTCTCTACAACACTTTAAATAATTGCCCTGGTAAATTTACCCCCACGAGATATCAATACAGTGGAAAATACTGCAAAAGGTAGAGTTACAGAATCAGTAAATTATTAAACCGAAAGAAAAGACGTCTTCAAGCTTTACCCAAACCAACTCAAGACTAATGTCAACTCCATCCAAAAAAGCAATCAAATGAAGAAATTCTTCATTCAAAGTAAAACTTGAGTCAAGATGAGTGACAATAATAAAGGTTTTTACAACCAAATCTGAAAAGTGAAGGGGAAGAAACAAACATGTAGCCTGCTAAAACATAATGGTATCACTATAACAAAATCAACAGATACAGCTAATACACTAATAGACCGATCTGGAACAAATTTCAGGCCACAAAGTGAAGTGCCACATATGCTTCTGCCTACAACACGATCCTACCTGAAACTGCATCCAAAATGGCCACCTCTGCCATCAGTAAGGTCGGAAACACCAACTCCATTGGAACCGATGAGATGACTGTAATCCTTATTTAGTCAGTCAAAAACAATCTAGTATACCCCCTTACACACATTCTTAACAGAGCATTAAAACATGGCTTTGCCCCTGATATCTAATAGCAGAATGCTGTTATGGTCCTAGTCCACAAGAGAAATATTTACACACACACACACACACACACACACACACACACACACACACACACACACACACACACACACACACACACACACACCTCACAAGCATATTGTGGAAGGTGAAGAACAGAATCATCATAGAAGTGATTCCGACAGAAATAGAACCTCTTTCTCCATGACCTAACCCAGCATCTTTTGTTAAAGGAGGATCAGATCATGTATGCATAGCCTAATAAATTGCTTTGAGAGAGTGACCACTTGCCTTGGATGCAGGTTTATCTGTTCACGCAGCTTACTTTAATCTGGCTAAAGCATTCAGCACCATAACCTAAGATGGACATATAACTTTGGGATCTGAAGGTAAAGGAAGGTATAATAACATGGATCTGTTTTTGGTTACATGGTTGTATACAACTGATAAAAAAGGGAGGACTGTTTTGATAGTCAACCAGTGGAGTCCCTCCAGGCTCTGTCCTGGGGCCACTTATTTTCTTGGCATTTTTTTCTCATATATAAAAACTGACTCCATTGTTTGACTCTTCAATTATGTATATGAATGCAAACTTAGGAGCACTGTCCTTAACCCTGCTGACACCACCTCCCTTAAAGCAGCACGTAACATTACACGTGAATGATATGGTAGAAATAACCTTATCTTCAATGTACAAAATATAGCAGTCACACTAGCTTTATACACTATAATATATCTATCATTTGATAATCAGATAGGTAAACTGGAAAAGGGACCCTTTTCAGCCATAACAAGGATTACTAGCACAAGGGCAATTACAAAATACTGACACATTCACAAAAGACACTGGCAGACACTCAAAGAAATATTGCTGTTAGCATCATCTGGGCAATGTAGCTATGCCCAATAGCAAAACAGCAGTGTTTTGTGTTTCAGAAACTCGATAAAGGTGTACTGAGCAACTTGTTATCAGTGGCTCACTGTCATGTCTCTGAGTCGATCACAAGTACTGTTAGACCTAACAACACTAATGCTCACCCCCATCCACCCATGCAATGCAGTTGCACAGGACATGCACCTACCTAGACACACACACACACACACTTACAGACATCCAGACAGCTGCAGTCACACACACAAAGAATTGCATATACACACTGTATGTGTCCACACACACACACACACACACACACACACACACACACACACACACACACACACACACACACACACACACACACTTACAGACATCCAGACAGCTGCAGTCACACACACAAAGAATTGCATATACACACTGTATGTGTCCTCACACACACACACACACACACACACACACACACACACACACACACACACACACACACACACACACACACTCTGATGGCTGCTATGGTGTTGAAAGCCTTGCTCCTGCCACAGGAGTGCATGGGTGTAGGACATCAAAAATGGTGTGAACAATTTTGTTTTACTACTCCAATAGTATAGAAAAGGTAGTCTTTGACTGACTGTATCACACTATTACAATGATGGAGAAAAGTCAGGGGAACATCACATGGCTGATTTATATTAGCTGTGCCCCCAGACTGACATATTTGAATGCGCCCTTGAACAGAGAAATCACTGTGGCACTATAGGCTGGTGCTTCCATACTGTTAGAACAACACAACAATGTTTGAATTGATGAGGCATAATTCACTGTGTAGTCCTGATGACAGTGGCATTTTGTAGTGTGCTACCTGTTTCTGAACCTCGGGGATTACATTAAGTGACGCAACACAAACTTTTGTTCAGCTGGTACACAGAAGTTATAAATTATTCAAATGTACAAGTACACATAGATACCATGCCCTGGCCTAAAACTAGTTGGTAGCTAAAGTCATGTGAGTTATAGTCTATTGATAAGGAGTCAAAGTTTAGAATTATAGAAGGTATACTACAACATTCATCATCAAGTTACTACCCTCTCGTACCACTTATGAAAGCAGCAAATGAGAAAATTTAGTGCATTACATAAGAGTATAGCATGTAAAGGAGAACAACATTTTTCATTTTGTTTGTGCAGGGGCAAAGTTCTTTATTTTGTTTGCAAGTAATATAGCTACTGGTCTGGGGGCTGCCAGATCAGTAATGCTCTGCAGGCTTGTTTTCATTTTAGTAGTGATGCCTTGAAAAAAAAAAAAACAATTATTTGGCAGATTAACAAGAAATTTTCAAGGTCCATTTTTTCCAGTCTCTCTGCAGTTCTATTCATTACAATAGCTTAATGTCTTACCCAGTTTTCACTGTCTTCTTCTTGGTTTATTAAATGTTTCTACCTGAAATGTCAAGATATGACAGTTCTTTTTCAGGCCCTTTGTTTTTTTTTTTTTGAAACAGTAGTCATGTGGGTATTGCTATGAACCAACAAAAATTGTTCTTTATCTTTCATCTGTTTGTGTGCTGTTTATGAAGGTAGTTGTTTTACTCTTTAAGGTAAACATTTTCTGTAGTTTTAAGTTTTAGAGACAGTAGACTGTCTCTCTCTCTCTCTCTCATATACTTGCTGTTTGACTTCTTTTTATATAGAATTATTATTAGGATGACAGTTATATCTTTAACTGTAGTCTCTCTGGTTTTGAAAGCTTTTAGTGCCATCCTTTGTATTTAGCAAAAGGTTTTACTTTCCTATATCTCCAACAAAATAATTTAGTTTCTGTGATGTAATGAACCACACCTGGACGTTTTCTTTGCCATGCTTTACTGTGCCCAAGGTGCATCTCCATACCCCAGACTCACAGTACACCTTCATGGCTTTATGTGCACTGAAATTAAGCTGCTATCTCTGTCTATCCATTAATTTTATGATTCTAAGATTCCCCTGGAAGTGAAGATCAGCAAACCACCACAATAATTCTAATATTTTCAGCTGACATTGCCAGCAAAAGAATGTCTAATACATTGCCCAGAACTCTAATTATGTCATTCACAAAGATATTGAATAGAATGGATCCTACAAATGATCCACAAGGTATTTCTTTAATTATTTCTGACTCATCTGAGACCCATCTTATTACCACATGGTGAGTTTTAATCCTCAACCTGTCCCTTATCAACCCACAAGTATGCCATCTTGTTTTGTATCATTTAGTTTTCTAGCTAATCACTCCTGGAGAACGTAGCAGCCTTAGTTGGGAACAGGTAACACAAATGGATGAGTATAGATTTACACTTATTTCCTAATATGAATCTATGTTGCTGGAGATTTATAAAATACTACATTAAATCCATAAGCCCTTGGTGGACTGCTTTCTCTTTTAGCTTCTAGGATTACTAGGATTTATAACACACCATAAATCCAGGACTTTCAATCAAAAATAATTCCATATTTCAGTTATTCTTAACAGTATTTGCTTGACTGAATTATTACTTATGTGTGTCTGCATTTATATATTTGCTTGGCCTCTGTCTGAATTTTGTTTTCCCTCACCCTCCGGCCCAATTGTTGTTGTGTTCTTAAATGTGGTGGGTTTTGCAGTTGCCCACCCCTACTATAAATTTAATCTGGGACACTCCTCACAGTCCCATCTCATTAGCTCATTCTACCTAATACACAGAGATCATTTGGGAAGGCCAACCCCCTTAGTTTGTTAACCTTGAATTGCCTTCTGTTCCTCTTCTCTCCCTTTCCACTTTACTAAAAACAAAAACAAAAAAACAAAACAAAACAGTTTGTTCAGCTGCTTTTACTATATTTGTGTTTCCTCCTCTTATCCTGTTACTTCATCTTGCTTTTTCTGCTGCTTGTTCTCTAAAGTGTTCAATTTCATATTTTTTGCTGCATTTATTACTGCTTGTTTATAGCTTGTTTAAATTGTAAGTGTGACATGCCTCTCACCAGGCTGGATAAGGAAAAAGTCGTTGTTCGTCAGGTGCCAGTATCTGCCATATCACACACACACTCAAGTCTCCCAACAACAGGTACTGTTATGATTCTGTCATAGTCCATGTTTGCAAGAATGACTTGAGATTTACCTCCCTGGACTATATGAAGAGAGACATGGTTGAGTTTGCTGGATATGTGTCCCAGGCAGGTGTGGCCCTAGCCTTAAGCAGTATTCTACCGTCACCCAGAATGATGCTTTAATACAAACAGAAGATGATTGATTTTAACACTTGGCTTAGTTTCTGGTGTCATTCCAGGGGATCCAGTACCTGATAGCCTGGAAAGATATGATCGACAGACCACAATGCTTTGCCAGAGATGGCCTGCATCTGTCTCACTTGGGCTTCAGGCTTTTGGAAAAGGTTCTTGCCTCCCCCATAGTGCCTTTTTTAGGAAAACTGATGAGGTCAAAACTACCAACATAAAAATTTCAATAAAACGCAAACTGAAGGTCATGCTGCTAAATGCTAGGAAGTCTATACATCAAACTGCACTCATTACAAACATTCTAAACCCTGGAAGATGCTGAAATTTGCACAGTCACCAAAACTTGGTTCAGAGCTGTGGAAAGCACTCCAGCCTTACCTGGTTACTCATCCTATCATACATTCAGACCACAAACTGTGGGCAGCAAAGCCAAAGGAGGTGGAGTTTCAATATATATTAAAGACATACATACCTCTAGGCTGGTCAAACAGTATGACGCACAGGAGACACTCCAGGTGCAGTTAACCATTGTCAAGACCCGATTCAAATCATAGCTTGCTATAGGCCGCCAAATTTGACTCAACATGCCCACTCCACCTATCTGGACCACTTAGAATCTATCAAGATTCAACCCTTTACCCTGATTCTGGGCGACTTTAACTACCCAAACATAGACTGGAAGAACTACTCATGCCAGAACACAAATGCCCAAACATTCCTTGATTTTGTCAATACAAACACCTTGGAACAGCTAGTCAATACCCCCACAAGAGGTGATAATATCTTGGACTTGGTATTAACCAACATGAATAACCTCTGCAGCATCCCTACAGTACCAGCCTCCCTGGTAAGATCCGACCATAAAGCAGGCACTTTCGAAGGCACCATCTTCCCTGAACCCCCCTCTAGTTAGGATCAAACAAAAAAATTCTCCAAAGCTGATTACATCCTCTTGAGGGATGGTATAAACAGCTTCACAGCCCCTTCCCTCTTTGTAGGAACTGGCACCAATGTCCAAATCTACACCAAAGTACTATACAAGCACTTATATAGAAGCATGGAATCAGGAATACCTGACAGGACAAAATCATCCTCCGCAAGGAAGAGTAAACCTGTCTGGTGGACATCTGCTATAAATAAGCTCTATAACAAAAGGAAAAAATTGCTGTCCAGGACCAAGATGGAGCAGGTGCCCAATTGGAAGCAAGCTCTCATTAGCCTGAACAAGCAAATAAGAGCACTTGTGAAATCCTCCAAATCAAACTTCGAGTCCAAATTGGCCACATCTACTAGAGACAATGATAAGGCCATCTTCACATATATCCGCAATCTCAAAGGAAGCACCCAGATCTGCTCAGAACTGGTGGTCAAGGATACCACATACACAAATACCGTAGATATAGCCAACCTGCTGGCTGACAGAATCAGTGAAAACTTCACTCCTCTGTCCCCCTCATTAGTAAATCAGCACATCCCCAGAACCTGCCCACTCCCCTTATCTCTAGGGAACAGGTCATCACTGCCTCCGAAAGGCAAAAAATACAACCTCCATGGGACACAATAACATCCCAGGCTGCATCCTACATGAACTCCGGCAGGAACTTGCAGCACCATTAGGCACCCTATTCAACCAAAGCTTGAGTACCAGCTTCATCCCAGCTGAGTGAAGAGCAGCCACTGTCATCCCTTTGCACAAAGCTGGAGCATCCACTAATCTAGGAAATTATAGCCCCATCAGCCTAACTAGCCTGATCTGCAAGGCCATGGAATGGATTATCATCAACCTCATTAACAAGGACGTTGGCAACCTTCAAACACTCAATCCCACACAGTTTGGCTTCATTAAGGGCAGGTCATGTCTGTTAAATTTGGTCGACTTATTTGAGACAGTCACCAAAGCCATGGACTAGGGGAAGATGGTGCACACCATCTACCCTGACCTGCCAAAGCCTTCGACACTATTCCCCACATGGGCATAATAGATAAACTCTCTCAACTAGGCATCAATCCATATGTTATCAGATGGGTAGCAAACTGGCTCACCAACAGAACCCACCTTGTCAAAATAGGGGAAGCCATTTCAAGCAATAGACCTGTAATGAGTGTCATATGCTGGGTATCAGTCTTGGGGCATCTGTTATTTGGGATATACATTTCTGAGCTGCAGGCCAAAACCAGTGGGCTATGGCTGACTAAGTTTGCAGATGACTGCAAGCTGGGTGCTGTAATCAATTCCCCTAGTGATGTGGACATCCTCCAAGAGGGTCTCACCCAAACAAATGACTGGTGCCAGAATCATGGCTTCAAGCTGAATAGCAAAAAATTCATTATCATCCACTTTGGAAAGAGTGACATCCACACAAATTATCACATTAAAAACAATGTCCTAAGCACATAATCAGTCGTGAGGGATTTGGGCACCCAGGTTGATAGCAACCTTACTTTTGACTACTATGTTGCTTCTGTTGTATGGCAAGTTTTCTACATGACCCACCTCATAAGAAAGGGTATCTCATCTAGGGACAAGGGGGGTCATAACATCCCTGTATTCTTGCCTTATAAAGCCCATTATTGAGTACAACACCCTTTCCGGCATGCACCTCGCAAAGCACATGCAACAGCTGGAGAGACCACAGAGGCTCCTCATCAGGAGAATACAGGACCACAAACATCTACCCTGTCCCTCTACTCAGCTTCATACAGACTCCTCAGAGGTGACCTCTGTCTGGCATACACAGTAATCTTAGACCCCGCCTTGATGGGAGTGCTGCATATCCGCAAGACAAGCTCCACTCAAGTAACCTGCATGCGCAACCTCAACCTGGTCTGTGACATCAGTAGGACTTGTTGGCTGGACAGATTTGTGTCCCAGAGACTCCCCATCTGTGAAATAGACTCCATCTCTATGTCAAGCAGAGTACCTCATTATCCCTTTTTAAGCGCAACCTGGATAACTGGATGGGAAACAGAAAATATACCCCTGGGATTCCACCTGTGTCCCTGCTGGACACACACACACACTTACAGACATCCAGACAGCTGCAGTCACACACACAAAGAATTGCATATACACACTGTATGTGTCCACACACACACACACACACACACACACACATACACTTACAGACATCCAGACAGCTGCAGTCACACACACAAAGAATTGCATATGCACACTGTATGTGTCCTCACACACACACACACACACCCACACACACACACACACACACACACACACACACACACACACACTCTGATGGCTGCTATGGTGTTGAAAGCCTTGCTCCTGCCACAGAAGTGCATGGGTGTAGGACATCAAAAATGGTGTGAACAATTTTGTTTTACTACTCCAATAGTATAGAAAAGGTAGTCTTTGACTGACTGTATCACACTATTACAATGATGGAGAAAAGTCAGGGGAACATCACATGGCTGATTTACATTAGCTGTGCCCCCAGACTGACATATTTGAATGCGCCCTTGAACAGAGAAATCACTGTGGCACTATAGGCTGGTGCTTCCATACTGTTAGAACAACACAGCAATGTTTGAATTGATGAGGCATAATTCACTGTGTAGTCCTGATGACAGTGGCATTTTGTAGTGTGCTACCTGTTTCTGAACCTCGGGGATTACATTAAGTGACGCAACACAGACTTTTGTTCAGCTGGTACACAGAAGTTATAAATTAGTTATTCAAATGTACAAGTACACATAGATACCATGCCCTGGCCTAAAACTAGTTGGTAGCTAAAGTCATGTGAGTTATATTCTATTGATAAGGAGTCAAAGTTTAGAATTATAGAAGGTATACTACAACATTCATCATCAAGTTACTACCCTCTCATATGAAAGCAGCAAATGAGAAAATTTAGTGCATTACATAAGAGTATAGCATGTAAAGGAGAACAACATTTTTCATTTTGTTTGTGCAGGGGCAAAGTTCTTTATTTTGTTTGCAAGTAATATAGCTACTGGTCTGGGGGCTGCCAGATCAGTAATGCTCTGCAGGCTTGTTTTCATTTTAGTAGTGATGCCTTGACAAAAAAAAAAAAAAACAATTATTTGGCAGATTAACAAGAAATTTTCAAGGTCCATTTTTTCCAGTCTCTCTGCAGTTCTATTCATTACAATAGCTTAATGTATTACCCGATTTTCACTGTCTTCTTCTTGGTTTATTAAATGTTTCTACCTGAAATGTCAACATTTGACAGTTCTTTTTCAGGCCCTTTGTTTTTTTTTTTTTTTGAAACAGTAGTCATGTGGGTATTGGTATGAACCAACAAAAATTGTTCTTTATCTTTCATCTGTTTGTGTGCTGTTTATGAAGGTAGTTGTTTTACTCTTTAAGGTAAACATTTTCTGTAGTTTTAAGTTTTAGAGACAGTAGTCTGTCTCTCTCTCTCTCTCTCATATACTTGCTGTTTGACTTCTTTTTATATAGAATTATTATTAGGATGACAGTTATATCTTTAACTGTAGTCTCTCTGGTTTTGAAAGCTTTTAGTGCCATCCTTTGTATTTAGCAAAAGGTTTTACTTTCCTATATCTCCAACAAAATAATTTAGTTTCTGTGATGTCATGAACCACACCTGGAGGTTTTCTTTACCATGCTTTACTGTACCCAAGGTGCATCTCCATACCCAGACTCACAGTACACCTTCATGGCTTTATGTGCACTGAAATTAAGCTGCTATCTCTGTCTATCCATTAATTTTATGATTCTAAGATTCCCCTGGAAGTGAAGATCAGCAAACCACCACAATAATTCTAATATTTTCAGCTGACATTGCCAGCAAAAGAATGTCTAACACATTGCCCAGAACTCTAATTATGTCATTCACAAAGATATTGAATAGAATGGATCCTACAAATGATCCACAAGGTATTTCTTTAATTATTTCTGACTCATCTGAGACCCATATTATTACCACATGGTGAGTTTTAATCCTCAACCTGTCCCTTATCAACCCACAAGTATGCCATCTTGTTTTGTATCATTTAGTTTTCTAGCTAATCACTCCTGGAGAACGTAGCAGCCTTAGTTGGAAACAGGTAACACAAATGGATGAGTATAGATTTACACTTATTTCCTAATATGAATCTATGTTGCTGGAGATTTATAAAATACTACATTAAATCCATAAGCCCTTGGTGGACTGCTTTCTCTTTTAGCTTCTAGGATTACTAGGATTTATAACACACCATAAATCCAGGACTTTCAATCAAAAATAATTCCATATTTCAGTTATTCTTAACAGTACTGCACTGTTTTTATTTATTTGCTTGACTGAATTATTACTTATCTGTGTCTGCATTTATATATTTGCTTGGCCTCTGTCTGAATTTTGTTTTCCCTCACCCTCCGGCCCAATTGTTGTTGTGTTCTTAAATGTAGTGGGTTTTGCAGTTGCCCACCCCTACTATAAATTTAATCTGGGACACTCCTCACAGTCCCATCTAATTAGCTCATTCTACCTAATACACAGAGATTATTTGGGAAGGCCAACCCCCTTAGTTTGTTAACCTTGAATTGCCTTCTGTTCTTCTTCTCTCCCTTTCCACTTTACTAAAAACAAAAAAAAAAAAACAAAAACAAAAAAACAAAACAAAACAGTTTGTTCAGCTGCTTTTACTATATTTGTGTTTCCTCCTCTTATCCTGTTACTTCATCTTGCTTTTTCTGCTGCTTGTTCTCTAAAGTGTTTAATTTCATATTTTCTGCTGCATTTATTACTGCTTGTTTATAGCTTGTTTAAATTGTAAGTGTGACATGCCTCTCACCAGGCTGGATAAGGAAAAAGTCACAGTTAGTTGTTCGTCAGGTGCCAGTATCTGCCATATCACACACACACTCAAGTCTCCCAACAACAGGTACTGTTATGATTCTGTCATAGTCCATGTTTGCAAGAATGACTTGAGATTTACCTCCCTGGACTATATGAAAAGAGACATGGTTGAGTTCGCTGGATATGTGTCCCAGGCAGGCGTGGCCCCAGCCTTAAGCAGTATTCTACCGTCACCCAGAATGATGCTTTAATACAAACAGAAGATGATTGATTTTAACACTTGGCTTAGTTTCTGGTGTCATTCCAGGGGATCCAGTACCTGATAGCCTGGAAAGATATGATCGACAGACCACAGTGCTTTGCCAGAGATGGCCTGCATCTGTCTCACTTGGGCTTCAGGCTTTTGGAAAAGGTTCTTGCCTCCCCCATAGTGCCTTTTTTAGGAAAACTGATGAGGTCAAAACTACCAACATAAAAATTTCAATAAAACGCAAACTGAAGGTCATGCTGCTAAATGCTAGGAAGTCTATACATGAAACTGCACTCATTACAAACATTCTAAACCCTGGAAGATGCTGAAATTTGCACAGTCACCGAAACTTGGTTCAGAGCTGTGGAAAGCACTCCAGCCTTACCTGGTTACTCATCCTATCATACATTCAGACCACAAACTGTGGGCAGCAAAGCCAAAGGAGGTGGAGTTTCGATATATATTAAAGACATACATACCTCTAGGCTGGTCAAACAGTATGACGCACAGGAGACACTCCAGGTGCAGTTAACCATTGACAAGACCTGATTCAAATCATAGCTTGCTACAGGCCCCCAAATTTGACTCAACATGCCCACTCCACCTATCTGGACCACTTAGAATCTTACAAGATTCAACCCTTTACCCTGATTCTGGGTGACTTTAACTACTCAAACATAGACTGGAAGAACTACTCATGCCAGAACACAAATGCCCAAACATTCTTTGATTTTGTCAATACAAACACCTTGGAACAGCTAGTCAATACCCCCACAAGAGGTGATAATATCTTGGACTTGGTATTAACCAACATGAATAACCTCTGCAGCATCCCTACAGTACCATCCTCCCTGGTAAGATCCGACCATAGAGCAGACACTTTTGAAGGCACCATCTTCTCTGAACCCCCCTCTAGTTAGAATTAAGCAAAAAAATTCCCCAAAGCTGATTACATCCTCTTGAGGGATGGTATAAACAGCTTCACAGCCCCTTCCCTCTTTGTAGGAACTGGCACCAATGTCCAAATCTACACCAAAGTACTATACAAGCACTTATATAGAAGCATGGAATCAGGAATACCTGACAGGACAAAATCATCCTCCGCAAGGAAGAGTAAACCTGTCTGGTGGACATCTGCAACAAATAAACTATATAACAAAAGGAAAAAATTGCTGTCCAGGACCAAGATGGAGCAGGTGCCCAATTGGAAGCAAGCTCTCCTTAGCCTGAACAAGCAAATAAGAGCACTTGTGAAATCCTCCAAAGCAAACTTCGAGTCCAAATTGGCCACATCTAGTAGAGACAATCATAAGGCCATCTTCACATATATCCGCAATCTCAAAGGAAGCACCCAGATCTGCTCAGAACTGGTGGTCAAGGATACCACATACACAAATACCGTAGATATAGCCAACCTGCTGGCTGACAGAATCAGTGAAAACTTCACTACTCTGTCCCCCTCATTAGTAAATCAGCACATCCCCAGAACCTGCCCACTCCCCTTATCTCTAGGGAACAGGTCATCACTGCCTCCGAAAGGCAAAAAATACAACCTCCATGGGACACAATAACATCCCGGGCTGCATCCTACATGAACTCAGGCAGGAACTTGCAGCACCATTAGGCACCATATTCAACCAAAGCTTGAGTACCAGCTTCATCCCAGCTGAGTGAAGAGCAGCCACTGTCATCCCTTTGCCCAAAGTTGGAGCATCCACTAAGTTAGGAAATTATAGCCCCATCAACCTAACTAGCCTGATCTGCAAGGCCATGGAATGGATTATCATCAACCTCATTAACAAGGACTTTGGCAACCTTCAAACACTCAATCCCACACAGTCTGGCTTCATTAAGGGCAGGTCATGTCTGTCAAATTTGGTCGACTTATTTGAGACAGTCACCAAAGCCATGGACTAGGGGAAGATGGTGCACACCGTCTACCTTGACCTGGCCAAAGCCTTCGACACTATTCCCCACATGGGCATAATAGATAAACTCTCTCCACTAGGCATCAATCCATATGTTACCAGATGGGTAGCAAACTGGCTCACCAACAAAACCCACCTTGTCAAAATAGGGGAAGCCATTTCAAGCAATAGACCTGTAATGAGTGTCATATGCTGGGGATCAGTCTTGGGGCATCTGTTATTTGGGATATACATTTCTGAGCTGCAGGCCAAAACCAGTGGGCTATGGCTGACTAAGTTTGCAGATGACTGCAAGCTGGGTGCTGTAATCAATTCTCCTAGTGATGTGGACATCCTCCAAGAGGGTCTCACCCAAACAAATGACTGGTGCCAGAAACATGGCTTCAAGCTGAATAGCAAAAATTCATTATCATCCACTTTGGAAAGAGTGACATCCACACAAATTATCACATTAAAAACAATGTCCTAAGCACATAATCAGTCGTGAGGGATTTGGGCACCCAGGTTGATAGCAACCTGACTTTTGACCACTATGTTGCTTCTGTTGTATGGCAAGTTTTCTACATGACCCACCTCATAAGTAAGGGTATCTCATCTAGGTACAAGGGGGGGTCATAACATCCCTGTATTCTTGCCTTATAAAGTCCATTATTGAGTACAACACCCTTTCCAGCATGCACCTCGCAAAGCACATGCAACAGCTGGAGAGACCACAGAGGCTCCTCATCAGGAGAATACAGGACCACAAACATCTACCCTGTCCCTCTACTCAGTTTCATACAGACTCCTCAGAGGTGACCTCTGTCTGGCAGTCTGGCATACACAGCAATCTTAGACCCCGCCTTGATGGGAGTGCTGCATATCCGCAAGACAAGCTCCACTCAAGTAACCTGCATTCGCAACCTCAACCTGGTCTGTGGCATCAGTAGGACTTGTTGGCATGACAGATTTGTGTCCCAGAGACTCCCCCATCTGTGAAATAGACTCTATCTCCATGTCAAGCAGAGTACCTCATTATCCCTTTTTAAGCACAACCTGGATAACTGAATGGGAAACAGAAAATATACCCCTGGGATTCCACCTGTCTCCCTGCTGGACACACACACACACTTACAGACATCTAGACAGCTGCAGTCACACACACAAAGAATTGCATATACACACTGTATGTGTCCACACACACACACACACACACACACACACACACACACACACACACACACACACACACACGCACGCACGCACGCACACACACACACACACACACACACACACGCACACACACACGCACACACACACACACACACACACACACACACACACTTACAGACATCCAGACAGCTGCAGTCACACACACAAAGAATTGCATATACACACTGTATGTGTCCTCACACCCACACACACGCACACACACACACACACACTCTGATGGCTGCTATGGTGTTGAAAGCCTTGCTCCTGCCACAGAAGTGCATGGGTGTAGGACATCAAAAATGGTGTGAACAATTTTGTTTTACTACTCCAATAGTATAGAAAAGGTAGTCTTTGACTGACTGTATCACACTATTACAATGATGGAGAAAAGTCAGGGGAACATCACATGGCTGATTTACATTAGCTGTGCCCCCAGACTGACATATTTGAATGCACCCTTGAACAGAGAAATCACTGTGGCACTATAGGCTGGTGCTTCCATACTGTTAGAACAACACAGCAATGTTTGAATTGATGAGGCATAATTCACTGTGTAGTCCTGATGACAGTGGCATTTTGTAGTGTGCTACCTGTTTCTGAACCTCGGGGATTACATTAAGTGACGCAACACAGACTTTTGTTCAGCTGGTACACAGAAGTTATAAATTAGTTATTCAAATGTACAAGTACACATAGATACCATGCCCTGGCCTAAAACTAGTTGGTAGCTAAAGTCATGTGAGTTATAGTCTGTTGATAAGGAGTCAAAGTTTAGAATTATAGAAGGTATACTACAACATTCATCATCAAGTTGCTACCCTCTCATACCACTTATGAAAGCAGCAAATGAGAAAATTTAGTGCATTACATAAGAGTATAGCATGTAAAGGAGAACAACATTTTTCATTTTGTTTGTGCAGGGGCAAAGTTCTTTATTTTGTTTGCAAGTAATATAGCTACTGGTCTGGGGGCTGCCAGATCAGTAATGCTCTGCAGGCTTGTTTTAATTTTAGTAGTGATGCCTTGACAAAAAAAAAACAATTATTTGGCAGATTAACAAGAAATTTTCAAGGTCCATTTTTTCCAGTCTCTCTGCAGTTCTATTCATTACAATAGTTTAATGTCGGTTTTCACTGTCTTCTTCTTGGTTTATTAAATGTTTCTACCTGAAATGTCAAGATTTGACAGTTCTTTTTCAGGCCCTTTGTTTTTTTTTTTTTTGAAACAGTAGTCATGTGGGTATTGGTATGAACCAACAAAAAATTTTCTTTATCTTTCATCTGTTTGTGTGCTGTTTATGAAGGTAGTTGTTTTACTCTTTAAGGTAAACATTTTCTGTAGTTTTAAGTTTTAGAGACAGCAGTCTGTCTCTCTCTCTCTTTCTCTCATATACTTGCCGTTTGACTTCTTTTTATATAGAATTATTATTAGGATGACAGTTATATCTTTAACTGTATTCTCTCTGGTTTTGAAAGCTTTTAGTGCCATCCTTTGTATTTAGCAAAAGGTTTTACTTTCCTATATCTCCAACAAAATAATTTAGTTTCTGTGATGTCATGAACCACACCTGGAGGTTTTCTTTACCATGCTTTACTGTACCCAAGGTGCATCTGCATACCCCAGACTCACAGTACACCCTCATGGCTTTATGTGCACTGAAATTAAGCTGCTATCTCTGTCTATCCATTAATTTTATGGTTCTAAGTTTCCCCTGGAAGTGAAGATCAGCAAACCACCACAATAATTCTAATATTTTCAGCTGACATTGCCAGCAAAAGAATGTCTAATACATTGCCCAGATCTCTAATTATGTCATTCACAAATATATTGAATAGAATGGATCCTACAAATGATCCACAAGGTATTTCTTTAATTATTTCTGACTCATCTGAGACCCATCTTATTACCACATGGTGAGTTTGAATCCTCAACCTGTCCCTTATCAACCCACAAGTATGCCATCTTGTTTTGTATCATTTAGTTTTCTAGCTAATCACTCCTGGAGAACATAGCAGCCTTAGTTGGGAGCAGGTAACACAAATGGATGAGTATAGATTTACACTTATTTCCTAATATGAATCTATGTTGCTGGAGATTTATAAAATACTACATTAAATCCATAAGCCCTTGGTGGACTGCTTTCTCTTTTAGCTTCTAGGATTACTAGGATTTATAACACACCATAAATCCAGGACTTTCAATCAAAAATAATTCCATATTTCAGTTATTCTTAACAGTACTGCACTGTTTTTATTTATTTGCTTGACTGAATTATTACTTATCTGTGTCTGCATTTATATATTTGCTTGGCCTCTGTCTGAATTTTGTTTTCCCTCACCCTCCGGCCCAATTGTTGTTGTGTTCTTAAATGTGGTGGGTTTTGCAGTTGCCCACCCCTACTATAAATTTAATCTGGGACACTCCTCACAGTCCCATCTCATTAGCTCATTCTACCTAATGCACAGTGATCATTTGGGAAGGCCAACCCCCTTAGTTTGTTAACCTTGAATTGCCTTCTGTTCCTCCTCTCTCCCTTTCCACGTTACTAAAAAAAAAAAAACAAAAACAAAAAAAAAACAGTTTGTTCAGCTGCTTTTACTATATTTGTGTTTCCTCCTCTTATCCTGTTACTTCATCTTGCTTTTTCTGCTGCTTGTTCTCTAAAGTGTTCAATTTCATATTTTCTGCTGCATTTATTACTGCTTGTTTATAGCTTGTTTAAATTGTAAGTGTGACATGCCTCTCACCAGGCTGGATAAGGATAAAGTCACAGTTAGTTGTTCGTCAGGTGCCAGTATCTGCCATATCATACACACACTCAAGTCTCCCAACAACAGGTACTGTTATGATTCTGTCATAGTCCATGTTTGCATGAATGACTTGAGATTTACCTCCCTGGACTATATGAAGAGAGACATGGTTGAGTTCGCTGGATATGTGTCCCAGGCAGGTATGTCCCTAGCCTTAAGCAGTATTCTACCGTCACCCAGAATGATGCTTTAATACAAACAGAAGATGATTGATTTTAACACTTGGCTTAGTTTCTGGTGTCATTCCAGGGGATCCAGTACCTGACAGCCTGGAAAGATATGATCGACAGACCACAATGCTTTGCCAGAGATGGCCTGCATCTGTCTCACTTGGGCTTCAGGCTTTTGGAAAAGGTTCTTGCCTCCCCCATAGTGCCTTTTTTAGGAAAACTGATGAGGTCAAAACTACCAACATAAAAATTTCAATAAAACGCAAACTGAAGGTCATGCTGCTAAATGCTAGGAAGTCTATACATGAAACTGCACTCATTACAAACATTCTAAACCCTGGAAGATGCTGACATTTGCACAGTCACTGAAACATGGTTCAGAGCTGTGGAAAGCACTCCAGCCTTACCTGGTTACTCATCCTATCATACATTCAGACCACAAACTGTGGGCAGCAAAGCCAAAGGATGTGGAGTTTCAATATATATTAAAGACATACATACCTCTAGGCTGGTCAAACAGTATGACGCACAGGAGACACTCCAGGTGCAGTTAACAATTGACAAGACCCGATTCAAATCATAGCTTGCTACAGGCCCCCAAATTTGACTCAACATGCCTACTCCACCTATCTGGACCACTTAGAATCTATCAAGATTCAACCCTTTACCCTGATTCTGGGCGACTTTAACTACCCAAACATAGACTGGAAGAACTACTCATGCCAGAACACAAATGCCCAAACATTCCTTGATTTTGTCAATACAAACACCTTGGAACAGCTAGTCAATACCCCCACAAGAGGTGATAATATCTTGGACTTGATATTAACCAACATGAATAACCTCTGCAGCATCCCTACAGTACCATCCTCCCTGGTAAGATCCGACCATAAAGCAGGTACTTTCGGAGGCACCATCTTCCCTGACCCGCCTCTAGTTAGGATCAAACAAAAAAACTTCTCCAAAGCTGATTACATCCTCTTGAGGGATGGTATAAACAGCTTCACAGCCCCTTCCCTCTTTGTAGGAACTGGCACCAATGTCCAAATCTACACCAAAGTACTATACAAGCACTTATATAGAAGCATGGAATCAGGAATACCTGACAGGACAAAATCATCCTCCGCAAGGAAGAGTAAACCTGTCTGGTGGACATCTGCAATAAATAAGCTCTATAACAAAAGGAAAAAATTGCTGTCCAGGACCAAGATGGAGCAGGTGCCCAATTGGAAGCAAGCTCTCCTTAGCCTGAACAAGCAAATAAGAGCACTTGTGAAATCCTCCAAAGCAAACTTCGAGTCCAAATTGGCCACATCTACTAGAGACTATCATAAGGCCATCTTCACATATATCCGCAATCTCAAAGGAAGCACCCAGATCTGCTCAGAACTGGTGGTCAAGGATACCACATACACAAATACCATAGATATAGCCAACCTGCTGGCTGACAGAATCAGTGAAAACTTCACTCCTCTGTCCCCCTCATTAGTAAATCAGCACATCCCCAGAACCTGCCCACTCCCCTTATCTCTAGGGAACAGGTCATCACTGCCTCCGAAAGGCAAAAAATACAACCTCCATGGGACACAATAACATCCCAGGCTGCATCCTACATGAACTCAGGCAGGAACTTGCAGCACCATTAGGCACCATATTCAGCCAAAGCTTGAGTACCAGCTTCTTCCCAGCTGAGTGAAGAGCAGCCACTGTCATCCCTTTGCACAAAGTTGGAGCATCCACTAATCTAGGAAATTATAGTTCCATCAGCCTAACTAGCCTGATCTGCAAGGCCATGGAATGGATTATCATCGACCTCATTAAGAAGGACTTTGGCAACCTTCAAACACTCAATCCCACACAGTTTGGCTTCATTAAGGGCAGGTCATGTCTGTTAAATTTGGTCGACGTATTTGAGACAGTCACCAAAGCCATGGACTAGGGGAAGATGGTGCACACAGTCTACCTTGACCTGGCCAAAGCCTTCGACACTATTCCCCACATGGGCATAATAGATAAACTCTCTCAACTAGGCATCAATCCATATGTTACTAGATGGGTAGCAAACTGGCTCACCAACAGAACCCACCTTGTCAAAATAGGGGAAGCCATTTCAAGCAATAGACCTGTAATGAGTGTCATATGCCGGGGATCAGTCTTGGGGCATCTGTTATTTGGGATATACATTTCTGAGCTGCAGGCCAAAACCAGTGAGCTATGGCTGACTAAGTTTGCAGATGACTGCAAGCTGGGTGCTGTAATCAATTCCCCTAGTGATGTGGACATCCTCCAAGAGGGTCTCACCCAAACAAATGACTGGTGCCAGAAACATGGCTTCAAGCTGAATAGCAAAAAATTCATTATCATCCACTTTGGAAAGAGTGACATCCACACAAATTATCACATTAATGACAATGTCCTAAGCACATAATCAGTCGTGAGGGATTTGGGCACCCAGGTTGATAGCTACCTGACTTTTGACCACTATGTTGCTTCTGTTGTATGGAAAGTTTTCTACATGACCCACCTCATAAGTAAGGGTATCTCATCTAGGGACAAGGGGGGTCATAACATCCCTGTATTCTTGCCTTATAAAGCCCATTATTGAGTACAACACCCTTTCCGGCATGCACCTCGCAAAGCACATGCAACAGCTGGAGAGACCACAGAGGCTCCTCATCAGGAGAATACAGGACCACAAACATCTACTCTGTCCCTCTACTCAGTTTCATACAGACTCCTCAGAGGTGACCTCTGTCTGGCAGTCTGGCATACACAGCAATCTTAGACCCCACCTTGATGGGAGTGCTGCATATCTGCAAGACAAACTCTACTCAAGTAACCTGCATGCACAACCTCAACCTGGTCTGTGACATCAGTAGGACTTGTTGGCAGGACAGATTTGTGTCCCAGAGACTCCCCCATCTGTGAAATAGACTCCATCTCCATGTCAAGCAGAGTACCGCATTATCCCTTTTTAAGAGCAACCTGGATAACTTAATGGGAAACAGAAAATATACCCCTGGGATTCCACCTGTCTCCCTGCTGGACAGGGGCATTGGGTGCTGACTTGTCTAAACATGGGCTAAACTCTTGGCTAGGCTTATAAGGGCCTCAAGGCTAATAACCTAGTAACTTCCTATGATCCTATGCTGTAACATGATGGCCTTGTCTATACCTCCCCCATATTCATCTAGCAGTGTATTACATTCATCTACTGGTAGCACAATGGCACAGTGGATAGCACTGATGCCTTTTTGAACTTTAATCATACCCTAACCTAGGAATGGGATCCATTCCTGTCGTGGTATTAGAAACCCAAAAGACTTGGATAAATTAAACAGCAAGAGGTTCTTGGGTTTGATTCTCAGCTGATGTCCCTTCTGTGTACAGCCTACATGTTCTTCTTATGTTCTGGTGGGTTGTGTCCAGGTAGTTTGGCTTTATCCCATATCCCTAAGACATGATAGCCTGATTGATGACTCTAAATTCTCCTAGGTATGCATGCAATGTGTGAGTGATATGAAAAAAAGGCCTGGCAATCTACTTCTATTCCCTGCTTGTCTAGTAAACTCCATAGATGGTGGTGGCTGATTCACATGGTTTCCTTAAACTTCATACACCTGAAACTTAAACAGTGCTCCACATGGCTAACACACGCTGATATATTTCCTGATTTGCACTTATCCCACTATCTGTAGAATGTGTAGTTAATAATATAAAGTAGTGGGACATCTTGGGGATGGTGTCCCCAAGAAAACCCTTTGAGATATACTACCAGTATGCTATCTCAGCACTATAGAGGGATGATGCTCTGATTGTGACATGAATATTGACTCCCAGTGGCAAAGACAGACAGAGAAGATGAGGCTAGGGAGATGTCACTTCCTCATCTTTCTTGGAGTGAAGATCTGTTATGCACCTCAACTGACACCATGTCCATGTGGAAGTGTAGTGCAGAGCAGCAGGAGTGGGCTGTGATCTTAACCTGCTAAGCATCACCTTGTTCTGCAGCTGGATGTAGCCCATGCTTGGAAGCACACATGCACCACTGTGGCCAGAATGTAGGCCCACAGTGCATATATCAGAGCACTGGGGTGGGGGGCAGCATTGAAAAATGCTTCATAAATGCTGAGGATTGCACTTCAGCTGGAGGTAACCTGTTTTCTTTGATCCACTTTACAAAACAGGTCCTTGTTCCTGGGCTCCTCCTATCAGGACTGGCCCTGGTCTGGGAGGGTAAGCCAAATACACTGTCTGGGGGTGGTGGACTTTTGAGCATACAGCAAATAGTCAGAGAAACATGGGGAAAATAGATTCTAAAGAGATTTATTCCCCAATTAAAGTGTGTTAAACAGATATTAGTGAAATGCATTCTATAAATTGTGCTCTTACTCACAGTGCTTTCATTAAAGTCATGTAAACAAATGAAGCATCAAGGTTTCCAAGTGTGAAAAACATGAACTTGTATCAGTGCCTAATTTTTAAGTGTAATTTCTTGGTTTCAGACTCAATTGATTGCCTGAAGTGCCAGGATGATCACTGGACAAATGCTGAGCGAGATGCCTGTGTTAAGAAGCTTGTGGAGTTCATCTCGTATGAGGAACCCTTGGGAAGTACACTGGCTGTCATTGCCATAATCCTGTCAACATTCCCAGCTTCTGTATTATGGATCTTCATCAAATTCCGGGACACACCAATAGTGAAAGCAAACAACAGGGGTCTCAGTTACATATTGCTTATTGTTCTCATGCTTTGCTTTCTCTGTTCCTTGTTATTCATTAGTCCATCAAACAGCATAAGCTGTTTGCTACGACAGGTGGCCTTCGGGATATTGTTTTCCATTTGTGTTTCTTCCATTTTGGCAAAGACTATAACGGTGGTTATTGCTTTTAATGCTACAAAGCCAGGAAATAATTTACGGAGATGGGTGGGTACAAAGACCCCTGTTATAATAGTCTTGTTTAGCTCAGCAGTACAGGTCTGTATATGTGCAGGTTGGCTGGCTACATCACCCCCCTTCCCAGAAAACAACATGAAATATTACAAGGAGAAAATTGTCATTGAGTGTAATGAAGGCTCCATTGGAATGTTCTACTGCATGCTGGGTTATCTAGGCTTCTTAGCAAGTGTTAGCTTTATTGTTGCTTTCATGGCTAGGACACTACCTGATAGATTCAATGAAGCTAAATTTATTACATTCAGTATGCTGGTCTTTGTCAGTGTCTGGCTATCATTTATCCCTGCCTACCTAAGCACTAAAGGTATATATGTTGTAGCAGTGGAAATATTTGCTATTTTGTCTTCAACTGCTGGGTTGCTTAGTTGCATTTTTATACCAAAGTGTTACATTATATTGCTAAAGCCTGAATTGAATACCAAGGAAGGGTTTAGAGGGAAAACAACTTAGTTACCAACGTGAGATGCGTTAGATATTATGCTATACATATACAATGACCGGTGCTATTATTTGGTTCCTTATTGTTGTGCTGAGGTGTAAACCATGAAATACAATGGCATCATGAAATATACTGAGCATACAAAATTAATATATAACATTGAAGATAATGTATCTTATGCTAGAGTGTTTTTACTACATGTGATATATAAGCAAATTTATCATCTTACGTGAGTTTCATATCTGCAAAATTAAAGTATAAGTTGTAGGCTTGGTTGTCAATGTCCTGACTTTACTGAAGTATAAGCAAAGTGACCTGAGGCTGGATTCATAAAGGTGCTGGCAGAGGTCAGCATCACCCATCACTGGAGTGGGCTTTGGTGTGAAGTGGGGCTGGGCACACCCCATAGCTGGATGAGGCATTGCCTTGCCACTTCCCCTTTTTGTGGGTTCCAGTAATGTTGCTAGATGATGCTAAGAAATGCAGAAATACATGAGAAGTATACTGAAATTAGACATGAAGTGCTAACCTACAAGGTGAATTTTTTGAGGCCACAGATCACTTAATGAGCCACTGACCCCAGGAAATCTGAGACTGCAGATATGTGAGGATAGGGTGCAGCTCTGGTACAAGCTCAACAAATAGCCAGGTATGTGAAATTTTCTTTTAACAAACACAAAACAGAAATTGTAAAGTATGCACAAACGATTTCTTTGCACAATGCAGCTGCACCTAATGCATAAAAGTGAACTGGCACACCAGACAGCTTGATATAAGATGATGATCTGCAATGAAGCCCTGAAGATCAGCATTGCAAAATTACTTTTGTGGACTGTCAGGGATGCAGAGTGGAAGCTGCTGATCTGCAAGCCGCATAAGCAAAGTGACCCCCTTAAATGACTGGTGAGCCAGCATCTTAACATAGTCTTAGCACAACTACTATACTCTTCTGAATCTGGCCCTTGGCTTCAGTGCATTATTTAAAGATTTATGTAGTTTTACCTTTAGTAATTTTTCACAGTGATGTGCTATGATGTACATATGAACTGTATCCTGCTATGAGATCTCATCTTTGTGAGAAGGATTTGTATAATGGTACTTGTACAGATATTTTACAAATAAACCAAATAATCATATTATAAATATATTATTGTTAATGCAAGACATTACGATTGTATTTACAGTAGGTAGTTGTACCAAAGTATTGTAAGAGTCTTATGAATGCTGCGATCTGATTGGCTGCCTTTATAATAAGAGCTCTGTAGACTGATCACAGGAGTATCAATTTATTTATTATAGTGCTGCTAAGTCTGAAGTGACTTATTCCCAAAGTTATCAATGTTTAAAGTTATGACTTTTGCAGAAGAATGTCTTAAATGGTTTGTACTTGCTTTTGTTATTTTTAAAATGCAGATGATTACTTTAAAAAGTTGTTACGGGATATTATGTTTGTGTCAGTAAATCACTGTATTAAAACAAGTATGTCCTTCTTTATCTCTTGTTAATATTTGTAAAATGATGTTTTCATGGAAGAATGTTTCTGTTTGTGGTTGCATGCATACCTACAAATATTTCAGGAATGAGCAATAATGCCCTTGTAGCCTGCCAATATTCTAGAACAATCCTTTTCATAAGTTGATTTTAAAAATATCTAAACTAGTGCTCGCTTTAATATAATTTGGTAGTCTAATATCTAAACTAACACTTGCTTTAATATAATTTGGTAGTCTATTCCATGTACCAGACACTGTCTCAGAAACCAGTTTAGCACATTTCTCATTTCTGCATAATCTACTGCATAGATTGTCTGATGCTTCTCTATTACTTTTTTATAACCCCAAACATTCCCAGAGGTAGCTGTCTCTAAATGCCCTATATACCAGAATAAGGACTCCTCTTAAATATCTATACGAGATACTGCACAAGTTTAGATATTTTATCTTTCTTAATAACTTAAAAAAGTTTTACATCCATGGATGCCCTTGGTATTGTTTTCTGATAAGGTTTCCATATTATTCCATACTCTAGTTTGGGTCTAATGTAACTTACAAACAATGATTTCATCATTTTTGATGTCCTAGATTTTATAAATCTTTTATACACCCTATAGTTTCATAACTATCATTAACCAGTTGGTTGAAATGATTATAAAAACTCAAAACTGTTATCTACCCATATACTCAGGTACTTAAAAGAATCTACAGTTTCAATTACTGTATGCTGTGGTTAATATTCACCCTTTAAATCGATGTCTCCCAAATCTCATCAACTTAGTTTTTGATGTATTTATCAGCATATTATTCTCCTGTGCCCTTTGATGCACAGCTGGATGAGGCATTGCATACATGTGCATTTTTGCTCCAAAGTTTACTATACTTTTATTTATTTTGCTGGCAAACAGTTTGATCCAAGGGACCTGTATCACATGTAACCAATGCGAAGCTGCATTGCATCAAACAACATATTATAGAAATGCTCTGAAAACATGTAAACAACAGGTATTCAACATGTGTCAAGCAACTCAGCACACATCAGTATGATTCATGGAGAACTTCTTCCTTCTAAAATGCTGGGGACTGATGCTCAGTTAACAGTCCAAGTACTGTACTGTGGGTCCAGATAAGGATTTTGTGTGTGTGTGTGTGTGTGTGTGTGTGTGTGTGTGTGTGTGTGTGTGTGTGTGTGTGTGTGTGTGTGTGTGTGTAGAGGGGGGGGAACTAATCAATCAGAGGCATCTTTTCTCTTTAGGAGTGAAGGATCAGTGTAACATAAAGG
Organism: Protopterus annectens; assembly: GCF_019279795.1. Taxonomy (NCBI): domain Eukaryota; kingdom Metazoa; phylum Chordata; order Ceratodontiformes; family Protopteridae; genus Protopterus; species Protopterus annectens. The sequence goes on along the minus strand of NC_056750.1, from coordinate 255,520,246 downwards.
CAAATAAACCTGATAATTCCTCAGGAATCTATATGAAATAGGCACTACTACTCTAAACTAGATCTTCAGAGGAATATTAACATGGCCACGCAATGTCTGTACATGCACTCACTCCAAGGAAGTTACGGCAAACAGAAAACACCTCGACTCCAGTGGGTGATGCCTGTCTATCTTTGTCATCACTACCATCCTAACCACTTCTTATTGTTATACCCTGATAAGTGTGGTCTGTAAGGCTGACCCCCAGGAGAAAGAGGCCTCCTTATCACTGGTTACATGGGATTTGCTTAGGTAAAAACTTGGGGTGGAATACAGAACAGGGAAGTAAACAAAACAGAAGGTAGCAGTGAACAAGCAACAAAAAAAAATAAAGATATGGTCTGTTTTTTGAATGGAAAAGGACAATAACTCTGTCTAAACTGTAATGTTAGAAAATTGCAGTAAATCTCACGTATTACGTATCTGCAGTGTACCTGCTCTGTCAGAACCCATTCAACCTTTTACCTTGAAATCTTGTCATAGTGTTAGGAGCCTGCTTCAAAGGCAAGAGGCGATACATAAGAAAGTCATATGCTCTACATATCTTTAGTCTTTTCAGTTTTACAAGTCATGCAAAAGCCAAGTGGTACAACAAATTTCAAGCCGGGGATGTGCATTACATGTGCTTTCACTGACTATATGCTGAGACAAGCATTTCAGACTAGTAACTTAGGCAATATAGTCCCCAGGGTGTGCTCTTCCTTCAATGAGTAATCAGACAAGCTGTTGAGAGGAACACAGAAGTGTCCCCCAAAATGGAAGTGTAGAATAAAGTATATCAGTGGTCAGAAGAGATGGGTAGACTTTGAAATTCATTTAAGTGGCTCCTTCTATCAAGAGAAGAATTTCCATCCAGCACAGTAGAGATGGTTAACTTTTTGTATATATTTATTGTTTGTTAAGCAGTCTGTGTGACTGTGCAAAGTCCATTAATGGGGTACCACTGGGCTGAAAAGGTGAAGAGTAAGGAAATTAATATTTAACAAATAATAATACAAAGTAAAAGAAAAGAAAACAATATAGAAAACAGAATACAAAGCATAACACATGACACAATATGTAGAGAGTCCACACCATGCATCCCAAGTACATCTGCAGTATATTATAATACAGGAAATAATGTTCTGGTTTCAGTAACAGGATTAAGTCAATATGAGCTGCAGGAATAAAGGTGATAATGCAGCAAGTTTCATGTCAGTACTAATTCTGACTGGGTCTAGGCAGCCAGCAGAGTGTGGGCTGAACAAATTAACAGGAGGATAAACAGTGGTCAGCTGTGAGCAAACCTAAGCACTGAAATAGTGACCCGTTTATTAAAAAACACCCAGAGGTGAGATCAATACAGGCAGCAACTCTAGCATAGCCTGTTAGACCACGGATGTAATCAGGAAATAGAAACATAAAAACCATACTACAGACACATGATATAATTAAAAAATACCACTACCTTAGGGAATACTACAATATGAATCATGGCACCAGACCAGACACTTAAAATATCCACATTTTATTGAATTAGTTGAGCGCTTTTGTTCAGCAACCTGAACTTCATCAGAACTAAGAAAAATCTATTTTACATTCAATATATAGTGAGATCAATTAATTTCAAATTATTTCAACCAACAGGAAAAAATACCTTATTAGAACTGCCAATGAAATAAAAAGCTTCTCCAAACTCTTAAAGGGACCAGTCCCTAAAATAAGCTTATGGTACAGTAATATTTGATACACACAAAACAAGTGTTAAATATCCTAAAATATGTTATAAAATGTTGCAGAAATGTAAAGATCTGTTGAACTAACAGTGGTCTATAAAATATTAAATAAGTTAACAGCTGGCTAAAATACATGTACATAATAAAATTACATAATAAATTTTCTGTTGGACCCCTTAATTATAATTTTGCCGCTCTTAGTTTAAAAATGGTTGCTGTGGAGATTATGTTGTTTAGTCCAGGGGTGTATAGGCTTGTAAATATAATTGCCAATATAGCTGCCAGTATTCACATAGATCTTCTCAGTGGCCACCTCTAGGATTTTTTGCACTTGCTCTAAGACGTAGAATTTGTGTTTACTATTTACACATACTTTGTCATGTTTTGCAAAATAATTAGTTTCTGTGTCATGTGTAATATCACATATATGTTCATATATATGTTTCTTCAGTGCTGTTTCTGTTTTTCCAGTGTAAAAGACACCACAGTGACATGTGCAGATATACTGTTCAAGTATATCACATCAACATTACTTATGTATCTTAATCAAAAAACAGGTACTTACAAATGTGGCAGCTGTAAGAAATGTTCCTACATTACTAATGTTGATGTGATATACTTAGCTGCAGAAAAGAACTTAGAGTCCATTGTTACTTTAATTGCAATACTGCTGGGGTTGTGTATATCTGTACATGTCAATGTGGTGCCTTTTACATTGGAAAAACAGGAAGGACACTGACAAAATGTATATATATGAACACATGGATGACATCACACACAATGTAGAAACTAATACTTTAGCGAAACATACCAAAGTATGTGTAAATAGTAAATACAAATTCTACGTCTTAGAGCAATTGCAAAAAAATCCTAGAGGTGGCCACTGAGAAGATCTACTAGAATACCAGGAGCTATACAAGACAATACACCCCCTGGACTAAACAGCGTAATCTGCATAGTGGCCATTTTAAAACTAAGAGTGGCAAAATTATAATTAATGGGTCCAATAGAAAATTTTATTATGTAGTTTTATTATGTAGATGTATTTTAAATGTTGTCCAGCTGTTTACTTATTTAATATTTTACAGATCATTCTCAGTTCAACCGATCATTACATTTCTACAATATTTTATAGCATATTTTAACATTTATTTTGTATGTATCAAATATATATGTATTGTAAGCTTTTTTTTAGGGACTGGTTCCTTTAAGAGTTTGGCAATGTCATTTATTTCATTGGTAGTTTTAATAAGGTATTCTTCCTTTTGGTTGAAATCATTTGAAATTAATTGATCTCACTATATATTGAATGTAAAATTGATTTTCCTTAGTTCTGATGAAGTTCAGGCTGCTGAACGAAAGTGCTCAACTAATTTAATAAAATGTGGACATTTTAAGTATCTGGTCTGGTGCCATGGTTTGTATTGTGGTGTTTCCAAAGACAGTGGTATTTTAGAATTAGTTCTGGTTGATCTTTGCCAAGCCGCTTTACTTTTTCTGGTTAATAGACACAAGATATCCCAAATGCAGAAGGCTAAAATATTAAAAGGGTAATACTGACAAACAAAAACAAATCTGTTTTGTATTCCATATAACTTTGCAGTGTAACAGAACACTTTAACCAAGATTATTGCATGACAGCATAGAAACAATCTGTTTTCTTATTTCCTTCTATAAACAGTGCTTTGCAAACCACATGTGGGAAAAATGAAGGCACCATCTTGTAAACCTATAATGAAACTACAAAAATCAAAAACATGGAATGGCTAAATAAAATGAAAAATTAAATAAGATACTCTGTTACAGAACATGTCACAGCTGATTTAGTTTTTTCAGGGTGAATTCTGTTTGCCCCCTTGTGGGGGTTACAGTCCCCCCCCAATTTTCTATTATATTTCTACTCCAAAGCTTAGGAGAAACTTCCTATTTCTACCAGACCCTCTGGCATACCTCTCAACTGTCCAGATTTTCACAGAATATTCACATTTTTGCCTCAAAGTTTTGGCCTGTTACTCATAAAATTTGTGGTTTTCTGGAATTTTGTGGCAAATCAGTGAGGACCGACTGCACTAAATAATGACATGCATTTGAGTTTCAGACTTCATATCCTTCAGAAAAATGCATGGTAACACAAGACCTTTTATTCTAGCAACTTTCTAAGTTTATATGAGCAGTATTTAAAATCTGCTACTAAACCAGCATAGCTCCTGATGCCAAACAGCAGGACTAAACGCCTCCCAAACACACGTATGCTTGTTCTGGAAGTCAAAGGCAAAAGCAACAAGCTGCTACTAAGCCAACACAGTTCCTAATTCCAAGCAGCAGAACTAAACACCTCCAATAAGCACAGTCAGAGAGGTGAAACTCATCAAAGATAAACACAGCCAGATAGCCAAACTCACTGAGGCAGGTCTTTTTAAAATTCCAAAGGGATAAGCAAACAAGACGCCAATAAACGAACAACTTCAATTTTATTAAGCACCACGATACTGCTTTTCGTCGGCGCCCTGCACCAACTTCTTCAGACTTTGAAAAATAACAACTCACGCTTAAGTGCTGCTACATTTAAAGCCATTGCAAGCAAAGTCTATTACAAAACACACCCTCCAATTACCTTAAAGGAACAGGCACAAGTAGCTTCAATCTAACTAAAATGTTCCTATCCCATAAACACACAATATAAAAAGTTGTATGTGATATAAAATATACAACTGTAAAACTAATACTGTTCCTTACATAGCACTTAAATAATGCAATCGACAGTTAATAATATTATAAAAACACACTTACTTTGAACCAAATATGCATAATAATGCTGACACATTAAAATAAATAAAAAAACATGCCATCATATTTCAAATGTTGATAAAAAGACATTCCATCTACCAAACATGGTATAAAATATATATCAAGATCGCTCAGCTGGTCCTATGTCCAAATCACACCCGATGTTATACCCCCCATGCATCATCTTTCCAAACTCCTCAGCTTAAGGACACAGCTGATAGATAACATACTATTGAGTCCGGGGTGATGGTAGGCCATAAGCTCCTTCATTTCTAATTTCAGGGATTCAGTCCCCCCCCAATTCACATAGTTCAACTGGTCAATGATCATAAATGTAAAATCATGGCCAGGGTGATTGTAGACATGACTTGCTAGGGCATTCTCCAGTTTAATCTTCTTCATGGCGTATAAATGTTCGTACATGCGTTCATTCAATCTCCTGTCCGTCTTGCCCACATAAAAAGCTGGGCATGATACACCACGTATGTCAATGCACAATTGTATCTCCCTTTGATAAGGTACTTGATGTCCCTAATCATGAAATATGTGCCTGACCTCACATATCTACAATGTTTGCACTTATACATGCCAGCTCTTGGAGTCATGTTGCCACCTTTCCTTTCTAACATGTTCTTGATATTCAGACCCCTCCTGAATGTAATCTTAATTATTGGGGCCTGTTAGTTCAGTTGGCAACAATCCCCAATTTTTCTGGATGATGGACAGTATAGCTCTAGCATCCATGCTAAAGGTAGTAATGTAACTGCAATGGTATACACCTCTAAGTTGGCTGTCACTCCTAGGGTAGCTATTCTCCAAGACAGAGTGGCCCATTTCCCTTTTGGATCTAACCTCTAGACACAAATCCACAACCAACTCCTCAGGGTAGCCCCTACATAAAAACAAATTCGATATGAACCGGCACTCTTCCTGGAAGTCACCATCTCTCGAGACCATTTTGGCCACCCTCACAAGTTGGCCTTTTACTATTGATCTCTTCTGGAAGGCCGGGTGTTCACTATCAAAATGCAAATAAGAATTGGAAAAAGTGGGCTTGCAATGAATTTTGCCTAAAAACTGGTTCTGGTTGCTATCCTTGAATAATTCCACATCTAAGTATGCTATTCTGTCTGTGTCAAAAGTAGAGGTAAATTTTAAGAAATCCGTGGACTTGTTGAACATCTCTACTAGGTCATTGGCCACTGAAGAGTCACCCTTGAGAATGATACAAATGTCGTCCAAGAAACGGGTATATAAGGATACTCGTTCTAGGAAGATAGAGTTATATCACATACAGCTTTTTATATTGTGTGTTTATGGGATAGGAACATTTTAGTTAGACTGAAGCTACTTGTGCCTGTTCCTTTAAGGTAATTGGAGGGTGTGTTTTGTAATAGACTTTGCTTGCAATGGCTTTAAATGTAGCACGTGAGTTGTTATTTTTCAGAGTCTGAAGAAGTTGGTGCAGGTCGTGGTGCTTAATAAAACTGAAGTTGCGTCTTGTTTGCTTATCCCTTTGGAATTTTAAAAAGACCTGCCTCAGTCAGTTTGGCTATCTGGCTGTGTTTATCTTTGATGAGTTTCACCTCTCTGACTGTGCTTATTGGAGGTGTTTAGTTCTGCTGCTTGGAATTAGGAACTGTGTTGGGTTTGGCATCAGGAGCTGTGCTGGTTTAGTAGCAGTTTGTTTTTTCTTGCCTTTGATCTTCAGTATTTAAAATCTATTCTTATTTTTGGGGCTTTGTCCCCCCATTATTTCTGGCTTTGTCCAGATTTGTTTGTGCTCAGAAGTTGAGAGCTATGCTGTCTGGCAAAGCATTTAATTTTAAAATATCACTTGACATCTGGATGAGGGGGTCACAAATATAGCTTCAGTACTAAGGAGTCTGCATTCTTTGATGTCCTTTGAGCCTGAACACAGATACCATATACTATGGTTCATAAAAAAGGAAATATTTGTTTTTCTGGCAAAAGCAAACCTTTTTCTTTCCCTGAGATTGTGCAACCATGGAGAGAATAATATTTTTATAATGGGGATAGATGAGTGATTCTAAACTGATTTGGGCTCCTTTACTCTCGCAAGCATACAGGCTCCTACTGACCTAGCCATTGATACCCAACAGAATTCCCACAAGAATCTTCTTTGACACTTTTTAAACTTATTTCTGCCTAATTGTGTGTTATCTTTCCTAATAAAAATGATATTAAGTGCTCAAGGCAGAACAGTGTAGGCATCCATAAACACCAAATCTCTTTAGACACCTTATGTCTTCATAGAGGCTGTTAATAAATGGACTTTAGCAAATGGTCCCTAGAATGAAGCTGGGCTATGCATTCATTGTAATGTTCCATTGAGAGGGGCTAGTGACTATAGTACCAGATGTCTGGGTGTCAAATTTAACCATAACCTAAAATATGATCAGTAGTATCAAGCACCTTAAACAGGTGTAAGAACAAGGCACCAATGATATGACATCCATTCCTAAATAAACATCCCATAATAACCAGAAGGATGGTGTCTGTTGCATGGTGAGGCTGAGACTCATATTGACTGGCACTCTAGATGTGCAGCTGTGAAACCTAACTAAAAGCTTGGATTACTGTAGCAGTCCAAAACATACATGCTCCTTAACAGAAACAAATTACACACGCTTAGTTCTCTCCTACCTGCTGTGTGCTGATTATGCTTTTACCAGTCTGCCACTTCTATGCAACGAAAACTCAAGAAGTGCACAAAACAGATAAATCTGCAACCATCCCCATCATCAGACCCACATCTCAGAACCACATCTGTACTGACCTCCAGGCCATAGGTTGGTTGAAACTTGGCAATCTCCAGTGCATGGGTCAGATTAAATTTATTCACAAACTACTTTACATGCCTAAACATTAATGGCTGCCTTGTATTATTACATTAACTGAGATCTTCTAATGTTTTCAGAGTATATGTTAACAAACTGCCATGGTGGCTTGTCTTCTCCCATTGTATGCTAACCTCTCCAATAACCTCCCACCATTTGCTCATCAGAGTGCCTTGCCTTCTCTGTTTAAGACCTACACAGCCTTCTGGAGTTGCACCCATGTACTTAACACCTCTGTCTTCTCCACCTTCCCTAATGTAGAGTATCCATCAAGGGCTGGCTGAAGAGAAGCCATTCTGTTGGGACAAACTGACCAAATGGAAGTTAAAGAATATTTGTAAAATACATTATGTCAGGACTCGGCAATCTTAGAATAAGAGAGTGAATGCAGAGGCCTCTGCTTGGATGTCAGGTGTATACTTTTAAAGTTTAATTGATCAGCTGGACCGAACCAACTGGTCTTCAATTTATTGATTTTAGAATGATTTGACCATATTCTTCCTACTCTGCATTTCTACATTTCTGCCCTCTTCTACATTCGTACATGTGTGAAGGGTAGCTCCCCTATCTTCTTGTTCTCGTCTTTCATCACATCCACTCTTACTATATGTCATCAGCCATCTAGCCAGCTCCATGACACAGAGGATGAAGCTCTCACTGTGGCTCAGGTAAGCCTGGATCACTTACTCACCCAGGAGTTGGAGAAGCCAGTGGTGAAGGATGGAAGTAAGTGGTCAGCTCTGACTCATGCATCCTAAGAATGCAGGTGGCCCAACTCACTGCATGACTAACTTCCAAATTACATGGGTATTTCAGCAAGCAGAAAACTAGCCAACACGTGCACAGCTACCTAGCTGTGTATGGCACAGTGGACATAATTCATCTCATGCATCAAAGTGTGCATGATTCATTGTGATAGAATTGTGGGAACAGGTGTGTACATCAGTCATTATGGTAGTATTGTGGGAATGTCTGTACATCAATCATTGTGATAGTATTATGGGAATGATTGTGTACATCAATCACTGTGGTAGTACTGTGGGAACATGTGTGCACATCACTCGTGATAGTACTGTGGGAATGTTTATGGGGTCTATATTACCTCGTTGAAAGCTTAATTGAGTGAATCGCTAATCATCAAACTCAACTCAGCAAAAGTTCAATTAAGTGAACGACCATTCTAGCCAAACATTTCCTAGGGAAAAAAAATAGTTGGCCAGTACTGACCGGAACAAATACAACAAAATTTAAAACTGTCCAAAGTGGGGGTCTTCACCCCCACACCCCCCCGCAACAAAATATACCAACTCCGAGATTGCACTACAGAGGAGAAAAGGGCAAATCCCCAATGATGGCCAACCACGTTTTTCCCTAGGAAATTTTTCGCTGAAACAATCATTCACTTAATTGAGCTTTTGCTGAATAGGGTTCGAGGATTAGCGATTTGCTCAATTAAGTGTTCAACAAACTGATATAGACCCCGTTTGTGTACATCAATCATTGTGGTAGTATTGTGGGAATGCATATACATCAGTCATTATGGTAGTATTGTGGGAACATGTGTGTACATCAGTCATTGTGGTGGTATTGTGGGAACGTGTGCGCATCAGTCATTGTGGTGGTATTGTGGGAATGTGAGTACATCAATCACTGTGGTAGTATTGTGTGAACATGAATATATCAAAATGCTGCAAGGATGTTGGAATCAAGGCAACAAAATGTTTACTTTCTCTAAGACTGCTATATTGTGGTCTCTCTGGTTGTTTCACAGTTGAAAAAACAGACTGTACAATAGAAGAATACCACAAGATCGGTAAAAGGGATCTGATAGCTGGTTGGCATGGCATGGAAAAGGACAGAGAAAAAAATACTAATCCTATACTATCTTGTCCTTTTCAGTGTCCTAAAGATGGACTAGTGATTTATTCTGTAATGGAAAGGCCTAACTAGCTGCGTAAGTGTATAAATAATAGAAAGGAAAAGTGTAGACCAGAAATGGAAATGGAGCAGTTATGAATGCACCAGCATAAGACAGACAAGAAGAGCTGGAGAAAGGTTTGTAAAGTGCTCCAGATGTGAGAGAGCTGCTTGGTTTTGAGAGCTCTGGTGTGGCAGAGAAGGGGAGTCTATAGAAAAATGAGAGAACTTCAGGAGGGACTATGGGAGCTACAGATGGTACTACATTGTTTGTCACTAGTCAAGCAAGAATGGGCAAAATGAAACTGGACATAAAGGAGCAGCAGGCAGAATGGAGTAGGAAAAGGTAAAGGGAAGAGAAGCTGATAAAACAACAGGAGCAGAAGTGGTGAGAGGAGTACCGGCAATTAGAACTGCACAAAGGGCAACAGATGAGATGCAACCATTGATAAGGAGGTCAAGGTGCTAGGACAGGTGAAGGTGGCACTGATATGATGAAGGAGAGACAAAACCAGAATTGGCCAGGCAGGACCTAACACCATTAGAACACCAGGGAACTAGCCAAGCAGGGCCACCCAACCATATGGGGGGAGCACAGGGTAAAAGAGACTGAAGAGTGCTGAGACAGCTTTTAGGAAGGGTGCAGAAGGGATGAGAAGATGGATCATTCAGCACAAAGAGGGAAGCAAACAGTAGAGGTTGTGAGGAGGTCTGGGTGGTGGAACTGGAGAGTGAATGGTTACAGAGAGAAGGGGTGGGGCATGGGCTGGGAAGTAAACAAAGATGACAATTAATGTGGAGATAAAGAAGAGAGTTTTGGTAAATGAAGGCTCAGCCAGCAAAGAGATTATGATTTTTGGCAAGGGAGAGAGATGAGAGACCAGATTGTGATGAAATAGGTCTCAGGGCTGCGAGTTAGTAACACATGGGAGTAGTCGACCAAACCGGTCATGAAGTGAGTTTAGTGGATACCTGCTACTGTGTATATAGGCAGCAATGACCTCTCAAAGGAGAAAGTGAACTGGTAGCAAAAACTACTGGGCTGCTAGTATAAGTAACATTTCTGAGAATACCTCCATCCCCTATCCTTCCATCTTTCTGCAGGCAATGTAATATGTATTGAAACAAGAGCCACAAACAAAAACCTATATACAATATATAAGAAACACTTGTCTGTATAAAAAACAAATTTTACTTTTCTATACAACATTAACAGTTTTTGTCCGCCTTCCAGGGGGACAACTTGAATTATTTTCTAAAGCATTTAAATAATCAATCAATTATCCAATAATGAATCCTCAAAAATTATCTTAAAGCAACATATTCCAGTTATTAATATCAGCAGTCAAACCTCTTAGTATACATGTCTGATATTTTAAAATAAAATATATATCTTTTTGTTGAAGCCAACTCTTTAAATCTGCCCTCAAATTTTGTGGCGTATGCAAAGGGACTGTAAATTTAAACTTTTTTAATTCATACTTTTGTGAAATAAAATGACAAGCAATTGGACTATTATTTCTACCATTTCTTATGTCACCTAAATGTTCCAAAAACCTTTTCCTTGCCTCTCTTTTTGTTTCTCCTGTATGTATTTTACAGACAATTACACCTACGAGCATAAATAGCTCCTGCAGATTTACAAATTAAAAACTGCTGTATTCTAAAAGTCTCCCTTGTTGCATATAATCACGTACTGAACAGTTTCCACAATTGATATTTACCTTTCTGGTAATTCAAACAACTCACCATATAATACTTTTTGTGCATTAATATGGCTAATATATTCAAGCCTCACTTAAACTAGTTTGAGAAATTTGAAATTACAACCCTCAAGGCATCATCCATTAATAATATGTGCCACTATTTTTAATAACATCCACCAATTGTGATGTTAAATAACTATATGTAAATATACATACAGGAGAAACATTATCTCCAAATCCCATATAATATCCATCCTTCTCCCTAACTTTCTTAAATTTCTCTCTTTCACCTATCTTGGCCTATTTATAAAATGCTCCTATTAACTGTTGTTTACTATATCCTCTATCATATAATTGATCAGAATATATATTAATATATTCAGATGCTGTATGTTGCAATAAAGCTCTCAAAATCTGATTATATTGTAATGAATCTACTAGGATTCTTAGATAATCACTCTGAGCATGCTAAAAATTAAAAGAAGCAGTAGGTTTTCAACCAGTCCTCTAACATATCCTTTTGTCTGGAACCACATGTAAAATGATGTCAAAATAATATATACATGAAGCATCAACCTGAAAAGTGAATTCAAATCCATAATAATTATTATTTAACCTATTCATAAAACATTTAATTCCTGCTGTATTTCTTTTATTAATAAATTATCAGTATTAATTCATAATTTATAATATATTTAATTTCATATATTCTCATAACTAAATTTGCATATGATGGGGAAAATGATGCACCTATTGTTTGCCCCCTGTACTTATAAAAAATAATGTTGATTGAATCTAAAATAATCATTGGTCAATCCAATTTCCAACAACTCCACTATATAAGAACATTGTGGAGAATTTCCCAAAATTTCATAAACTGCCTGCAAACCATGTTTGTGTTTGATGTACCGTGCCAATTTTTAACCTCACATATTAACAAAAGATAATCATCTTGTCATTCCACCTTACTCAGTTTCTTTAACAAATCAAAATTATCCAAAAATATATGATTCCAATATCTTTACATATGTATACAATATATCATTAAGAGCCTGACCAAATAGTTCTAACATACTACCAATCCTTGCAACAAACCTGATGGATTATATTGTTTTTATGCATTTTGGGTGAACTATAAAAATGGAATTTTTGGATTTTCCACCCTTAATTTATTAACTTCTTGTTGACTTAAAAATGCAGTCTCTTTCCCTTATCCAAATGCTCCATGTATTGCAACTGAAATCATTTAGTAGGATTATCTACATTTTTTATATTGGTCCTGTTGTAATATATTCATGCATATAGTTTCATTCTGTTTACAGTTTATCACTACTATATTAACAAGTTTATCTGCTGATTTAAATACTAACTTTTTCTTATTTTTATATTCCTGTAAGGATAGCCACTCATTGTTTATCAAATTATATTTTTGCCATTTAACACATTTAGTATACACTGTGTGCATTTCCTTTAAGACCACCTTATAAAAACTTATATAGTAGCATTACTAAATGGTAGAATAAATTTGCATATACTTACAAGCTTTATTTTCACAATATTTGTATAACCCTCATCCATCAAGCTCTCTCCAGAGAATCACATCAACTCGTTTGTTCATTCATATCATTATATACTTGCACTGTTAAATTCCACAAGTTACTATCTATAAATTCATCCCCCTCATTACCATAAACATGGATTGAGAATGAAAATAAACTTTAACATGCAATTTATGTATAAACCTAAAAAGATCAATCTCAAAATCAACCCATTTGAGAATGAATGTAGAAATAAACTTCAAACCTTTCAAAATAACATCCTTAAATGATTTCCTTAAACCAAATGCAGTTAAATTAATAATGTCCAATTTGTTGTCCTTGGTTGATATAGAGAAATTGTCCAAATAATCAGTACATTGTACAAGCAATCGAGGGTCTACTTATATGACAAAAACTCATATATATTTCAGATGTATAAAACTTCTCCCTCAACAAATCTAAGGGTTTGTGTAACTCTGAGTTATATATCTCAGTTGCTGCACCTCATCATTGTCTCTATTACTCTCTGGTGTGGGAGTTGAAGAAACCACACCAGCATAAGTGCAGATGGAACACTGTTCATTTGTTTCTTCTTCATCTTCCTTTTCTGTAAAGAGAATTGTTCTTGTATTAGAAGTTGTGAACACTCCAAAAATTCACATGCCTTCATACTCCATGTATTATTGGTTATCATTCTGGAATGCATCCACTATGTAACCCCGGGCTCTGACAACAAAAAAATTCTGCCATTTTTGTAGTCTTTAATATCTCATTCCAGTATCTTCTGCTTATAGTCAGTCAAGTACTTCTGCTTTTTATCACAGTATTTTACAGCTGCATGATCTATTTCTTCAAATGTCATTGTTACCATGGATGCCTGTAACTCATCAAAGGTTTTTTAAATTTCCCCCAAAATTTTCTTCTGTTCCTCTACATCATGATCAGTGAGTATTTGCACTAAATTCTTTGTACACAATAAAGCCACAACCATCCACCTGTCCTGTAGATGTTTTTCCCCTTCCACAAAAGGAGAAGATGGTAATTTATTTATTCTGAACCCATGCAGTGTTATATCCATATCCAAATATTATCTCAGAGTTAATATATTATAATGTAGGTTTAGCTCCTGTATAAGTTGAGCACTGGCCCAGTAACCAAGGAGCCTCAATCCTCACCACTAGCACCAGTGAGGGGCACCCGCATTGGAAAGGATAAAAAATACGCACACAATAACATACAATTTCCCTTAAGAGCACATAGAGATCACAGTCACTCTGGGGCTGGTTTCTCCCTTTCTCTCCAAATCCCCAATAAGACTCCCCACTGGCACAGCTGTAGGGTCCAGATCTCAGCCTAGTGGTCAAGCTAAAACCTCCAGCACCCTCTCTGTCCAACCAGTGTTTCATGTCCCTGCCCAAGTAGCTGCCACACACACACAAACTTTAATATTTGATTTAGATAAAACACACACAGACACTCCTGGAAAAGGCTGGAAGAGGTTATCCAGCTGTGCCCCCATTCTGCCAGACTATAAGGTAGTAATCATTGCCACCAACCACTAATATCAGCTGTTATAAGGCCCTTCCCAAAGGGTGGCCAATCTCACTGTGTAATATTACTGTTACCCAAATAGTAAGTGTGACCCAGGGCTAAAGCTATTGGAGTGGCTTGGACAGTATCACTATATACATGCAATGTACTCTAGAGCTTAAATTATCTCTACACAAAACAGCCATAGTTGAAAGGTTTAAAAATATTTAATAATAAATAATAAAAACACAAAACGATACTTCTTACCTTACACAGGAAAATGCTTAAGATAATACTGTAGAATAGTTCTGACATCAATACAGAAAACAGCTAGACTAAACTTACTATTTTCTATCTAAGAGCAATCACAGTTCTAAATAAACTTACATATAGAGCAAAGGCAGAGAACTAGTGAGTTGTTGTCAGCTTTAGACAAAATCCAAAATGCTCTCTTTCTCATTCTCTCTGTCTGAGAAAGTCTTTTAAATTGATAATACATGTCTACTGACTGATTTCAGATTACATCATTCCTAACAATTCTCTGGTTCCCAGGCTGACAGAAAATCTACATTTATATTTCTTAGTAAGCTTGCACCTGGTCAGGAAACCACAGCAATTAAAGACATTATATATGTAAAATCTAGCAATTAACTCTGGTCTCAAAACAATAGAAAGAATCTACTGGTTCAGACACCACGGCTCTGAGTTTGAGATCATTCATACAATGCTTGACCTATCAGCTTTCTTCCACCAGAATGTACTGTTGTTACACTTCTTGAAGCTCAACATTTAATACAGTTTTCTTACATTAAAGAGAACAAGCCTGTGGCTTATATTAATATTTACCAATGACATAGAATTATCTACAAAACTCTATCCAACTAGGCTGGCAGCCCTCACATATCTCCACATAAGTAATCTGTTGTAATGCTTACATTGTTGTTTTGTGTTGCATGGCACTCTCAAGTAATTAAACTGGAGCCCACCAAGTAAATCAATGTTTTCAGAAACTCATTTGTTAAGACTATGTTTCATCAGCTCATCTTCTTCATTTAAAGGTACTTCCACACCTTCCTCATTATATGCCCAGCTAGGAAATACATTAGGATTATCTACTGACACAGTGGCTCCAAAATAGCAGCTAACAAAAATATGTAATTTTTTATGTTCTTTGGTGTAATTGTCCAAAGCTATATACATTGGAAACAAAAAGAGAGGTAAAGAAAATGGTTTTGTATCATTTATGTGATATGAGAAATGGTAGTAATAGTCCAATATTTCACAACAGCATGGATTAAAAAAGTTTAAATGTATGGTAGTTTTACAGAGCCTACAAAATTTGATGGTAGATTTAAAGAGAGTGCTTCAACAAAAAGATGTATATTTTATTTTAAAATATCAGACATGTATACCACATGGTTTGAATGTTGATAAATTAGAGTGTATTGCTTTAAGTTAATTATTTTTGAGGCAATATTATTGGATAATTGATTGTTTATTTAAATCCTTTAGGAAAATAATTAAAATTGTCCCCCTGCAAGGCTTGTGAGATGAAACACCAGGAACTGTTTTTTTTTTTTTTTTTTTTTTTTTTTTTTTGCACAAACAAGTGTTTCTTATATATCTTTCTGCAGGCAACCCAGCTTACAGCAGCAGTGAAGAGGGAAGGACTTAGTACCAGTAGGGGTATGAGGGAACATGGGAGACAGTGCAGCACTTTGTAAGAGGTAAACACTATGGCAGCTCAGAAGGGACATTTGTGCTCAGAGATAGGTTGGAAAGGTGCAACTAAGTGACCTTACAAATATAATACTTTTATGTATAAGCTCCTTATCTTTAAATTAAAATGAAGGGGGAGGGACACAGAAGCAGACAAAGGGTCTACAGAACATAGCAGAAGATCTGGATCATAATGCGGACTGTGAATGCATAAACAACTTTGCAATGTAAGGAGTCTAGGTAAGAAAAAAAAGTGATGCAGAGGGGGAGAGTAGATACTGCTGGCATCACAGAAACATTAGCAAATGGCAAGATGGGGTGAGATATAGACGAGGATGTATATAGGTTGTTTAGAGATAACAAAGAAGGGAGAGGCAAATGGTGGTGTTTTGATCTACATTAAGGGGAAGCATAAGATGTGGGGTCAGAGACCAGGAAGAACACTAGAACAAGAATGGAATGAGGGAGCAAGCAAGATCAGACCCTAGGTCAAGTGCCTTCACAATTAAGGAGTAAGAGCTGGTAGACAGATACCATGTATTGCCCACCAGACACATCAGTGTAGGAGTATGACAGGCTTGAACAGACAATAAAGATGGAGGTAAGAGGTGGAGGGTAACATTTATAGGAATCTGAATCTGAAGAAGCAGGCTTATGGAGCCTGAACTACAGAATGAACTGGTGTGGGAAATAATTAAAGTTTAGGACCCTAGGGGATTCTCCCAGCTGGTGCAGGACAGTATCAGAAAGAATACAATTTTGAATGTGGTTCTAGCCAAGGTGGGGTGAGGAGGTGGGTAATGAATGTCCAGGTGAAAACATCATTAGCCAAGAATGGTCATGCCACTATGTTGTTTAGAACAGGAGAAGGCAACACACATAGATGTTGTTATGGGATTTTAGGGGTGAGGATTAGTATGAGTTAGGAATCTGGAATGCAACTCAGGGAGTAAATAAGCTATGAGGAATGGATCAGAGATAGATGGTTTTGAGGAAGATGGAAAAAGAGGAGAAGACCAATGTGAATAAAATATGAAGGTTATAATACTGATTAGAATAAAAATAGTACACAAATTGAAAGGGATGAACAGGGTGATGAAGGAGGCAGAGTACAAGGAGAGAAGCAGGATTTTTAATTTAATGCTAATTTTTCATTTGTTGACCAAGTAAGCCCACTGGAGACAAGTGTCGCTTTTCAGGGGTGACATGGGAGCGGTGTCTAGTTAAATGACTTGCTTAGAGTCAGACAGTAGGTAAACAGAAGTGGAAAGAATCAAAACATGTCCCAGGAATACAGAAGCATCAGAGGGGCAATAAGGGGGGTAAGGACAGCAAATGCACAATTCAGAAAGGAGCTGACAGAAAGAATCAAGAAGGTGAGCAATGGTTCTTTTGGGTATGTACCAGAAAGGAGGAAAAAAAGGGCAAACTTGGACTGGCTAAACTAAGATGGGAAAGACACTGTGATATAATGGGCAAAACGCAGTAATACTAAATGAGTGTTCATGTCAGTCATAATGTAGAAAAGCAAGGGAAGGATGCATTCTGGGAATGAGGTGAGCAGACTGCGGAGAGAGTAGGAAAACACCAGCCTAGAGAAGAAAGTGATGAAGAGGGAATGGTGTGCTTTTTGTGAGGATAATGCACAGGGCTCAGCCTGGGTGCCTGGCAGTAACCTCTGAAATTTAGCCATTGTGCTGTCAATAAAGCACTGACCAATGAAAAAGTGCTCGAGGACAGAAAGGTAAAAAAGTGGTAAGAAGAAAAAAATGGGGAATGACGGACTCATTTGCTTAACAGTAGTGTCAGGGAACACATGGACAGAACCCTGAAAAGCTGTCCGTAATCATCAAAACAACGTATTATCATGGAACTTATAAACAAAGACATTCGCAACCTTCAAACGCTGGACCCCACCCAGGTTGGGTTCATGAAGGGCCGATCTTGTCTCCTGAACCTGATTGACTTCTTCGAATCAGTCTCCAGAGCTGTGGACAAGGTTAAGGCGGTCCACACAGTCTATCTGGACCTCACCAAGGCCTTCAACACCATCCCCCACTCTGGAATCATAGATAAACTTACTAAGCTGGGCATTAATCCCTACGTCACTCAATGGGTTGCCAACTGGCTTACTGACAGAACCCAGACTGTAAAAGTAGCCGAATCCAAATCCAGCTCCAGACAAGTGGAGTACCTCAGGGTTCAGTCATGGGACTGCTCTTGTTTGGCATCTACTTCTCTGAAGTACAGGCCAACACTAAGGGACTCTGGCTAACAAAGTTCACAGATGACTGCAAACTGGGAGCCATTATTGAATCCCCAAATGATGTGGATATTCTACAAAAGGGCCTTACAGAAACAGATGCTTGGTGATTAGAGCCATGGACTCAAGCTCAATGCCAAGAAATGTATAGTTATCCCCTTTGGGAAAAACATGTACCCATGAATTACCACATAGGTGGCAGTACACTAAACACCAAAAGTGTGATAAGAGACTTAGGGACACAGGTGGACAGTGGTCTCACCTTCAATAACCAGATTGCCACAACAGTCAGGAAATCCTTCTATGTGGCACACCTCATCACTAAGGGCTTTCATCCAGAAAAAAGGAGGTCACTGTCCCACTGTACTCATCCCTCATTAGACCCATTATAGAATACAACGCCCAGTTTGGTATGTACCTCTCAAGACATCTGCAACAACTGGAAAGGCCGCAGAAATACCTCACTAAAAGAATCACAGGCCTAAAGCAGATGCCCTATGCTGACCGTCTAAAAAAAACTCCAGCTATACTCTGTCGCATATCATCTACTCAGAGGCGATCTCTGCTTAATATACAAGGCCATGTCAAACCCAGAGCTGTTGGACATGCTACACTTAAAGAAATCCCAATCCCTCAGAGCCACACACTCCAGGGATCTAAACCTTGTTATCACAATGAACAAAACATTCTGGAGGGATAGGTTCCTGACCCAGAGACTCCACAGACTCTGGAATAGACTGCCCATACATGTCAAACAGAGCGCCTCTTTGGCCCTCTTCAAAAGGAACCTTGACAATTGGATGGGAGATAGGAAATTCACCCCGGGGATTGCATCAGTTGCCCTGCTAGACAGGGGTCCAGGGAAGTAAATATTGTGGGAAGGAAAAGCCAGGGAATTGTTATGGCTAGGCTTATATAGGCCCTAGGGCCGATAGCCTAGTATCAACCTATGAACCTATGAACAGCCAAAATGGTTTCATGACAAGAAGGAGAGAAGGCTATAGATCAAAACTTATAGAAATACCAGTAGCTGTGGTATATCTAGACTTCACCAAGGCCATTTATTTGGTCCTGTCCTGCTCAGGTAGCTGTGAAGAAAACTGGAAAATTGGGGTTAGGGCAAAGAATGAAGAATTGGATAGTTGCATGTTTAAATGACAGGCTACAGAATGCTGCTGTGAGGGGGACATAGTCAAAATTAAAAGAAGCAACTAGTGGAGTACTGCAGGTGTTTATCAAGTACTCTTCAGTGTGTTTGCTTTGGACATATCTGAATGGACAAAGAAGAGGATCAACATTTCCACTGATGGTACAAACATAGGTGCAACAGGGACTGCTAAGGAAAGTGTCCAAGGAAAATGTGTTAAAGCTTACCAAGTGAGTGAAAAGGTGGCATTTTAAGTTTACTGTAGACAATTGCAAATTATTTCACAGAAGCTGCAACAACATACAGTATTGGCTTAGGGTGTATAGAATTGATGCAACAGATCAGAAAAGGGTCTGGAAGTACTGATCACATCTGAAATGAAAATCCAGGAGCAGACAGAGAAGGCAGTGGTAGCAGCAAACTGAATGTTGTGGTATGCTCTCAGGGTGATAGACTTCAGAAGCAAAGGTATGCTTCCTTTCTAGCATGATTTGTTCAAGCCAGACCTTCAGTATTGTGTACAATTCTGTCAGCAATTCATAGAGGGGGCTTGAATCTCTTCAGGATAATCAAGAGAAAAGCCACCAATAGGGTGGAGTGGGATGAAGGGAACGAATATGATCTGAAACTAGAAGAGCTATAACTGATCTCACTAGAAATCATGAGAGACTGGGGACAGTACATGGCTACATTAGGGTTATGAAGGGACCATCCTATGCAGAAGGGACAGAGTGGGGAGGAGGGGGCAGACGTAGCAGATTGTAAGTACCAACTAACCTTAGTTTCTGCACATCTGTATCTTCCACATGTACTTTACTCCATGGATCTAGAATTCAGTATTAGAATGGGTGGTGAAGAGGGACTCCATGAAGACATTTAAGACAGCATAGACCAGTTTGCAAAAAAGCGAGATATAAGATGGAGGTGGAGGGGAGACAGAATGTTTTTGTGTCATCCTACCACTGCATGCTGACTATCTTTCCCCTCTCAGCCAGTTGCCTCATTCATTTTCCTTAACCAGGGATAAGAGCCAGTTGAGAGGGGTCAGTCTTTTGGCAGCCATTAAGGTTTTTTTTACTTTTTGTTCTAACCCCATTGTGCATGCCCAGTAATATATTACAGGGTGCTACTCTCTTCCAGAAGTGAAGTAACCCCGCAAGACTGCCCTACACCATAGAAATAGTATTCCTGTGTGGTTTCTAATCTCCACTAGGAAGCCTGCCATGGACTGTGCACCACAGACACACAGCCCTCACTTTCTTCCTCTTTGCTAGCAATACAGTGCTTCCTTCCTTCCTTTCCCCTTCCAGCTCCAGCAGACACTCAAGCTACTTATCAGTGTTGGGTCACCCTGGTCATAGTTATGGTTTTATCTCTGTATGCCAGTAGAGTTGTTCAAGATAAAATGTTAAATAAACTTAAAGTTCAGACTAGATAGGCGTATTATCCCATTCAGTTATGAAGCTAATGGAACCTAATATAACTTGTTCACTTCCATGGAGATCAGGAAATTCTCACTGTTAACTTCCAATGGGCAGAGCTTAAGCCTTTTGACAGAAACAAATTATATCCTCACATTTCAAACACATTTTAATATCTCTAGAACCATAGGGGTTGTGAAAGAAGTATAAATGGCAAACTCTTTAGCACAAACTATTTTTATAGTGGTAGTATTCTTTAGGTTCTGGGTGTTAAACTGAATTTTATAAGTCACAGTAAACACAGTAACTATTACATTTGCAATATTTTATAAACAATATACAATATATCAGCAACCACTCAAGTTACAAGCATACTGTCAGCGGCATTATATTCATCTAGCTGAGAGCTTTCATATGAAGCTAAGGAGTTCTGTCTGTGTTACTTTGTTGCTGAGATATTTAGAAAAAATAGAAAATGATATCTATGTAAAGTAATATCATAAAAAACAACAGTTAATATCTATTTACCTGCACTAGACAGAGGTCAAATATTAATGCAGTTGAGTTTGCCATTATGTAAACTTTAAGATGAAATCTTTTAAAACCTTGTACATAACATGGTTTTGGAATTATTGATGCAAATATGAACAAGCAATATTTGGCACCTTGAGGCATCAGTAGAAGTTAACTGCAGATGCACTTGAAGGCGTCACTTGGATGTAATGAGATAAATAAAATAATTTCAACTCAAAGTGTATATGTTACAGCAGTGAAGAAGCTATAGTTGATGTCACCATGCTATAGTATCATGAGATTTGGTCCGGTGTGTATATTTTGATTGGCGCTGTAACATATGTTGTGCAATCAGTCTCCAGAATTGACTGTAGATGTATACATGCTCTCTACAATGCCCAAAAATATCAGCAGTTGCTAGGATAGATCATGGAGCCATAGCAGACTCATCTAGTGCTCAGTCCTCCAGTTCTCCAATCTTACAGCTGAGGAGCAAAAAAAAAGCAGTACTGAAATTTCTATCTGTACCAGCATTTAGAAATGCTGGTACAGAAATGAATGCCAGTACTGCAATAATGTTCAGTCTGCAACTCCCAGTCGCTCCCTCCCTAACACCTTCCACCTAGGTGGCTGCCCTCTACATCCCACCCTAAGTATGCTACTGCAGACAGAACGTCAGACACAGAGACAGAGTGAGAGACAGGCAGACAGAAAGCCAGACAGACAGCAAGACAGACAAGACAGACACACACACATACATATATGCATGCACACAAGCACACACACTGTGGACTAATATCTTTATGCAGTATGACTCATGGATGAGTGCTCATTGAGAGATGGCAACACACACACACACACACACACACACACACACACACACACACACACACACACACACACACACACACACACACACACACACACACACACACACACACACACACACACACACACACACACACACACACACACAGTTCACTGCCAGTACCATGGAATATGAGGTCTGGTGTTACAGGCATGGCTCTGCATTGAGACTGAAGTAAAGATTGTAGAGCAATTTCAAACTTAACACCAAGCAACCCCCTGTGGATCAGATTTGGTGTATCCAATTCATGATGTATTACAAAATCACTCATCTTTATGTGGGATGACAGTATTAGATGCACCAGATAGACCCTACCAGTCATGATGATGTGTCCAAAAATACACCGTGCAACAGATGGCATATATTGCTCATGGTCATAAATCATATGATACACTATGCACCAGATAATATCTATTAGTCATAGCTATGTGTCCAGCATTACATAATAAGTCAGATGGCACCCGTCTGTCATAGTCATATGTCAGACATTACACAATACACCAGATGACACCTATCAGTCATAGCCATGAGTACATTACACAATGTTCTAGGTAGCACCCAGTCATAATCATGTGCATAACATTACATAATGCACCAAGTGGCACCTATCAGTCATATCCGTGTGTTCAGCTTATACTGTGTACCAGGTAGCATCCATCAGTCATAGCTATCTACCTGACATTATAGAATCCACTAGATAGCATCCATCAGTTATGATAATAGGTCTCAGTCATAGCCATTTTTACAACATTACTCAGTACTCTAGATGGTACCCATCAGTCATAGCCATACATACAACACTGCCTGTTGCAATAGATGGCACCATCAGTCATAGTCATATTTACAACATTACCCATTGTACTAGATGGTACCATCAGTCATAGCCACATGTACATTACCCATTGCATGTGCCATCAGACATAGCCATACGTACATTACCCATTGCACTAGATGGTACTGTCAGTCATAGCCATATGTACAACATTATTATTGCACTAGATGGTATAATCAGTCATAGCCATATTTACAACATTACCCATTGCACTACATGGTACCATCAGTCATACCCATATTTACAACATTACCCATTGCACTAGATGGTACCATTAGTCACAGCCATATGTACAACATTACCCATTTTACTAGATGGTATAATCAGTCATAGCCATATTTACAACATTACCCATTGCAATAAATGGTATCATCAGTTATAGCCACATTTACAACATTACCCGTTGCACTAGATAGTACCATCAGTCATAGCCATATTTACAACATTACTCAATACTTTAGATGGTGCCCATCAGTCATTGCCATATGTACATTACCCATTGCAATAGATGGTACCATCAGTCATAGCCATATTTACATTACCTATTGCACTTGATGGTACCATCAGTCATAACCATATTTACAACATTATCTGTTGGACTAGATGGTGCCATCAGTCATAGCCATATTTACAACATTACCTGTTGCACTAGATGATACCATCAGTCATAACCATATTTACAACATTACCTGCTGGACTAGATGGTGCCATCAGTCATAGCCATATTTACAATATTACCCATTGCACTAGATGGTACCATCGGTCATAACCATATTTACAACATTACCTGTTGAACTAGATGGTGCCATCAGTCATAGCCATATTTACAATATTACCCATTGCACTAGATGGCACCATCAGTCATAGCCATATTTACAATATTACTCAATGTTTTAGATGATACCCATTAGTTATAGCCATATTTACAACATTACCCATTGCACTAGATGGTACCATCAGTCACAGCTGTATGTACAACATTACCCATTGTATTAGATGGTATAATCAGTCATAGCCATATTTGTACCATCACTCAATGCTCTAGATGGTGCCATCAGTCATAGCCATATTTACAACATTACTCAGTGCTCTAGATGGCACTTATCAGTCATAGCTATGTGTACATTACTCAGTGAACTATGTGGAACTCATCAGTAATAACCATGTGTACATTATTCAATGCACTAGATGGTAGCCATTAGTCATAACCATATGTGCAATATTATTTAATGCACTAGATGGTACCTATCGGTCACAGCCATATATACAGTATTTAATGCACTAAATAGTACCCAGAGTCCTAAAAAAGACTTTTTGATGATTTGTTTCTTTTCTATTTGTTGTCTTTTTTTTCTAGGTGTGCACTGGGATCAAGCTATAAGCTGAATCTACTGAGGCTTGCATTTTTTTGACTAAAAGAAGCACTTACCTTTTTGTTTCAAAGTATACCCCCCACAGCAGCCTCTTTGTTTCTAAAGTGAGCACTCACAAACTTAGAAACTGTGAGAATCCACATATTGAGTAGAGACTAGTTAGCCTTCCATTTGTTTGGTTTAAATAAACACCTCACTGTCTCAGAAGAGAGCCCCCATCACCACCAAAGACACTGCAACAAGCTAAACTTTGAGCAGTTAGCAGTGCTATTGTAGAAGCATTGCTTAAGCTCAGATGACTTCAGATTCTTAAATGAGGTACCAGTCCTTGGACTTCAATTCCTGGTGTATTGTCCTTCATTAGATTGCTGTTTATTTTACTTCTTCCGTGTGAACTGTGCATGGCCCTTCTGCAAACTGGCCGCACTTTCAGGTTTAACATAGACACAAGGATTATCATTATCATCTGTCACTGTTTAGGTCTGAGGCCTAGCTAATTATTTTTACCCATTTTTGTTAAGGCATAATTTTTAACTTCTGTTGGAGTGTTTTGCTCCATCACTGCTGAGCTGCTGGCTGATGAATTCAAATTCATATGCACGTACTGACTGACTCACACTGCTTCACAGTCTGGTCCTCCTTTACTTCCACTCAGTCCTCCCAGTCATACTATATGTCTGTATTGTTCCTACAGCCTCCTTCTGATTGACAGAACATTTGGGGTTCACACCAACAATGACCTATTTATCACAAAAAAAATCACTGCTGGTGTCTCTCAAGGGTCAGTTCTCAGTCCTCTTTATTTCTTCCTGTTTCTTAATCCACCCACAGACCTATGACTTTCTAACATAATTATTTTTTTAACAAGAAACATCTTTTTTGAATTACCACTTATGACTGAGGTAATCATACATTATATAAATGAAAGCCAACCATATTGACATATTTTTCAGTTAAATATTATACATCACATATAATCTTCTATAAAGTCATTGTTAATCAAATATTACATAGCTCCTTCAATTCCTTCCTTGTTTGAAACCTTGTTCCTCCTCCAGAACATTATTTTGCATATACAATTCAAAATTTTCTATGTAATTTGTGCCTCCCTCTTCTAAAGATCCCACTTCCAGTTCTTTTACCTCTGTTACTATATTCATTACTTCTAGTATGGTTGGTTTAGACTTTGATTTATATTTTCTAGTAATTGTTTTTTTTTTGTTGTTGTTGGCAGTTACCAGAGTTAAAATTGGTGAAGCCTAACTATGTTTAGGCAATTCTGATTCTGTATCACAGCTCAAGAAATTCACTTCTTTAGTTGCACCAAATTGCTCACCCAGTATTTCTGACAAAGCAGTCTGCAGGGATTTTTAAAGTATGCAAACTCATTATACTCCCAAAAATATACTCCCAGTTATCTGTTTCTTCCCCATCACACATCCAACATTTGCAATCTACCTGAGGAAAAAATCTTCAGAGTCTGCTCGAGTTATAAAAATACCTATGCAAATGCTTCCAAGCAAAGATCCTAAATCTTCTAGACATTCTTGCATATTTGAGAGCCATACATCCATCCTACCCTTGTTTATTTGTGAATTGCTTATCCAGTCTCTCTTCCCAATCCTTTCTAATCTAATCTGATTGATACCTATAGCTATCATGCAGTATTTTATATGACATACAAATTATCCCTTTTTAACAGTAGGTTCTGTTCTAGATTCTACTAAAACTCTACCTGTGCTGGTCTTTCACTAACTTTCTCTTTGTCTATACTCTAATAACAATCATCAATAGGACAGTCAGTCTCTAAACTGCAGTGCAAATGAATTGTTGGCCTCTTTCCATTCTGTTTACTCTCAATACTTTGGTCCCTTTGCCAGTTTTCTCCAGTAAATTCCAGCCCCCTCTTGCCTATCTCTGTACCCTACTTACAGTCATCTCTATTGGTAGAATCTCCTTTCTCCATTCACACATTGGATTTGTTCTTAGAATAATTTCTGCAACTTCATGAATCTAATATTCTGTATGGTGATTGTTAGAAGTTGTTAGAATAATTTCTGCTACTTTATGAATGTATTGTGTACGATTATTGTTATCCTCCTTAAGGATCTGCATCCAAAATCACAGTTTCTCCTTATTTCTTGAACTTTCTCCTTGTTTCATGTTATTATTTTCCATTTTGAATAGTAACTTTATGCTTGTGCTACGCCTTAACTGTGTAGCTCTGAAATACCTCTTCAAATCAGACAATCCCAAATTACCTTGCTCTATTAGAAGGATCAGCTTATCCCCCTTGACTTTTGCCCTCTTCTCCTTCCAGATGAAATCTTTCAGCTCTTTATTAATTGCTATCCACAACTTATTTTCTGCTTGATAAAATATGCCTGACTTGTTCGTAAAGCTAAAGGGATCACAAACATTTTTAGTGCTTGCATCTTGTTAGCTATATCCATAAAACAGAGCTTCCAATTTATGATGATCTCATGATTTATCTTTTGCTTAGTTTCTTCCTGCATATCCATATTCCTAAGTACTTCATTTTATCATGTCCCCATAAATGAGTATTGCTGAACCAGTTCATGTGTAGGTGCATATTTTATATATGCTGCCTTTGTTTTATCTTCAGTAATTTTGTATCCCCAAAAAAAAGTCTTGAAACTGTCTCAGAATGTTCCACAACATTGAAATGTCATTTTCTGGTTTTATCAGGTACAAAATAATATCATCTGCAAATAAAGGCAACTTTTATTTATTACCATACCAATTATATCCTTAAATTTCTGAATCCCTTATTTTCTTTGCCAGTGGTTCTAAATATATCTCAAATAAAAATGGGGAAAGAGGATACCCTTGCCTGGTTCCTCTGTCCAAACATATTTTATCATTGAGGAGCCCCTCCCCACTTTAATTTTCACATACAATCCCTCATATATCCTATTAATTAACCTTACTATTTTTGTCAGGGAATGCAAATGCTTCCATTGCACTAATCATAAAATCCTAGCTACTCTGATGAATGCTTTCTCTGCATCAAAACCAACCAACAACAGTGTTTTCTTCTTATATTTCACTTCTCTCTGGATCACCATTGTTCAATTAATGTTACAAAATGTTTGCCTCCCATTTACAAAACCACATTGATGCATATCTATCAATTTTGGCATTGTGTTTCCCATTCTTTTAGCTATTATATACATAAACACTTTATAACCAGGGTTTAGAATCAAAATGGGCCAATATGAAGTTGGATCTGATGGGGATTTATCATCTTTATGTATTACAGCTACCACAGCTTTCTTCCAGGATGCTGGCACTTCTCCTCCTCTTAAAATACTGTTAAACAAAATCTTCTAGATCTTTATCAGTTTTTCCCTCATAGCTTCCAAATTTCAACAGGAATACTATCTATTACTGGAGACCTCCTATCCTGTTAGCAATTGAGCCTCATCTACCTCTAACCTTGGCATATTTAATTCTTCCATTTTGCTTTTTCTTGATTTCCACATCTCTCTACTTTATACAGATTTTCATAGAATTTCTGAAATTTTTATAATACCTCTACAGGATCTTTGGTTATTATCTTTGTTATAAGCTCCCAAAGCTTGGCAACAACCCTTTCTACTTTCTGTTACCAGAGCCATTGTGCTAAAAGCTTTTGTGTTCAGGAGTTAAAAAAAAGCAGTTACTTAACAGCAGTCTTTCTAAACTCATGCATATTATCGAGGTAACCTCTTATTTTCTCTTTAGCACTCAGTGGTTGCACCTCTTCTTGTTCTGTGAGATTCTCCCTAATCTGAAGTACTTTAACTGTTGTCAGTCCATTTAAATAATTCTTGTTACTTCTTAACCATATTTCTTATTTCTACCCTATTTTTAAACTCAACTTTTATTTTATCCCACTCCCTAGTTATATTTTATGAAGAAATTTCTATTTTCCCTAATAACTCCTGAATAATTTCTACTACCCATTCCTTAAATTCCTCTCTGTTTAACAGATAAGTGGGAAAGAGCCAGTGTCTCCATTTTATTTCATTATCTTGTGTTTTTATTTTAATCATTATTGGTGCGTGATTTGAAATAGTTATTGGATGCACATCAAAACTTTCAATTAAATGCACATGTTCCTGTGAAATATAGTTTTTGTCTAGCCTTGACCAGTTTTTGTACCCTAGGGAATAATATGCAAATTCTCTCTGAGTTCCTACTACTGAATTCACATATTCCACACCAAATATCTTCCTAAAGTTCTTTAAAAATCTACCGCCTTTTGTTATATTTTTCCCTTCTAGCCCCCCCCTCACATATATCCTCACTGTTGTAAATCAAATTCCAGTCCCCACCTATAAGTAATATTCCCTGATGAAATCTGATTATTTCTCAAATAATTTTTTTAAACTCCTTTGTAGCAGCTTTAGGTGGAATATAAATACATGCCAGCATAATTTCCTCCCTTGCCAGTAGTCCCTTACTACTACAGATCTACCATTATTAAGTTTCCCTCTTCTCTCACTGTTGTAATCCATCTAACAATTAATATACGCACTCTCATTTTCCTTGTCCCGGATATTCTGCTGAATAACCATCCTGAAATCCTTTCTTTATCAAATTTACATGCTCAATTCTTTCCATGTGTGACTTCTGTATCATAGCTATTTGCACTCTACATTTTTAATATAGTTCACTACTCTTTCTTTTTTTTGTATATACTTGTGAGAACATTCACATTCAAAGATAATATTAAAATGTTTGACATTATGATAAGATGTTATATGTGTAACATTTTGTTTTAATATCTAATTTCAGCTTTTGTATTACATGCATAGACTAATGTTTGGCAGGTTGAACCTATGTCACATCTTACAAGACTTTTTGTTTTAATGAAAACCCTCAATCAAAAAAAAAATACAACCCAGAACACCCTTTTTCTCAACATTTCCTCATTGCTGAAATAAATTGACTCTTCTGCCTGGTCTAAAGTGAGTAATCATTTTCCACAAACACTGTACTGTCTCCAAGTTTTAGTAGTTTGTCCTTCTGGCACAGTTTTGTCAGCCTCAACTCTTTCTGCTGGTATGATTGTGTCTTTGCTACTATTTCATGGCCAGGTTTGGAGCATATACACAATGTGGCCTGTCAATTAACAATGCCTGCTGTGAAATACCAGTCCAGTTGCTTACTTGTGCTTTGATAAAATTAATACAGTCTGTTCCTTCCAGTTTCTCTGGTACAGCAGAAAATCACAAGTTTTTCCTGCGTGCTCTGTCCTCTAATTCTGTTATCTTTGAAACATCTCTTCTTGTGCAGTCTCATACACAGCCAGCCTTTTCTTCATGTCAGCTTCTGATTTTTGCAGTTTTATCAGCTCATCTGTCTAAAGCTTTTTGTTATTTAAGTTGATATACTTCTTCAGTGTTTATTTTATTTTAATCAGCTATGAGCATGTTTGACTTATTTTTTCCTCTAGATTACTGGAATCCATGTCTTGCACCAAAGCTGGAGCTTGAACCGCTTTTTGCTAAATAACTACAGGATTCTTCCCAGACAGTGTTTTCTCCTCACCTTTTCTGGTTGATTTTCTTTCAGGTTCTCCAAATTTCTTCTTTGATGGTATCCAAGCAGTGCACTTACTAGTCAGTAACTGAAATTTACCCAGAAAGACAAATTCACCAGCTCTCTTTTCTAAGTTTCTGTT
Source organism: Protopterus annectens (assembly GCF_019279795.1). Classification (NCBI taxonomy): domain Eukaryota; kingdom Metazoa; phylum Chordata; order Ceratodontiformes; family Protopteridae; genus Protopterus; species Protopterus annectens. The sequence goes on along the minus strand of NC_056750.1, from coordinate 255,490,325 downwards.
TTTATACTGGGAGAGCTGAAATTAAGTTGTTACTCAGTGTGCAGTCATCTTGGAAGTCTCCGACTTTCTAACATGCTTCCATATGCTGATAAGAAAGTAATATACAGTTCCATGGTTCATGAGGAACTGTCTTAAATGACCTCTAGCTGGATCTAGACAATCTCTTTATGACTAAATACTAAGCAGCTACAGTTGAATATGTGAAAAACAAAGCTTATTTTTTTTGGAACACAGTTTAAAGGTAAAAAAAAAACTTATCTAACCCCTTACCCCTATTCACTTTCAACAACGAAGGCAAAGGACAAGTATTCTGCTGCAAATACCAAGCCCTTTCTCTTCACCCCTCATGTCAAAAGTATAAAAAGGTAAGACACACAAAACTCTGCATGGATGCTGCAAATCTCTTATTTCTTAATATATGAGTAGCTACTTGTAAAAACATTCTGCAACCCCCTATTGAACATGGCATTCCCGTTATTGCCCACACATCCAAGAAATAGCTCTCAGATTTACAGAAATTCTGTAATGGAATATATCATCTCATTCTTCTTTCTCCTGAAATCAAACATCACTGTAACTCCGTCGGGTATGCTAAATGGTTCCCAATCCACAACACCCAGCCTATTTCTTCTTAAATTTATATTAAAAAAACAAGAAGTATCACTGCAAATTTCCTTACATTCCTATCAACCACTCTCCCAGGCAAATAATGCATCATCTAGCAAAGAACATCAAACTACTTAACAACAGCTGACTGTGAGTTTCGAGTCCTAGGCTATAAACTAGCTATGGACTTCCTAACAACATAAGGTAATGCCCGTCTGCTTAAGACTTAGACTTGCCTTACTGAAACAGCAACCTGTATCTATTTTATGAACACCACTATCACTTGGTGTGGTACATAATTCCCATGCCCTTTATCCTAGTATTTTTTGAATAATGCAGTTATACTGTATCCATTGTTGTTTCTCAGTAACAAAAGCTATCATTGTTTCAACTGCTAGTTAACTTGTATGTTGCCAATGTTATGCAGTAACATTATGTGATAAGGTGTGTGCATGTTTGTGTGTGTGTGTGTGTGTGTGTGTGTGTGTGTGTGTGTGTGTGTGTGTGTGTGTGTGTGTGTGTGTGTGCTTTTCTGTATGTTGACTGCACTCATATGCCTGCTGACCATCAATCTTCTTCCATTCAGATTTCAGTCAATTTGTTCCCTGTACTAGGTACCCTGTGGCTGGGTAAAAACTGTAAGAAAAGACCATGATGTAGTCAGCCAGGAGGGTTCTTTGTGCCCTCACTGGCATCTTAAAAATGAGAGCTTGAGTGAGAAGTATGTGACCGATGGGGTTTCTATGTCTTCTCCCATTTGAGTCCACTCTTACATGCATCCATACTGAAGGCTACTGTCTTCACAGCCTGATGGCCAAACCCCTACCCTATGACAGTTTTTTACATGGTTACCCCTCATCCAAGGGATTGTGGCATTAGATGGCACCGGCCACCCACTTCCCATGAAAGCACCAACAGAAGCCCAGGCTGGTAATTGAACCTGGATTGACAGAGTCATGTTGATAGTTCAACAAGGCATTGCCCAAATACAAAAATTCCCAAAATATTTTGCCAAAAGCACTTTTGGTGAAACTCAGAGTACATCACTTTTGGACATTCCCCCCACATCTTCTGAACCTAAATATACCAACTCTGAGGTTGCACAATAGTGGAAAAAAGGGAGGTCTTCACTATTGGTGAAAGTGCTTTCGATGACACATTTTCTCAGAAATGGCACTAGCCTAAATTACTATCAACACACTGACATGCTCAAAGATTACCAGGGTCATAGGCTTTTATCCCTATGTTTTGTGGTGTGTCCCTACTTTCTGTCTTGATTTACCCCATTCACTCAATTTTCTGAACCCTCCCTCATCACATGTGATTTTTGAAGCTGTCCGGTACACAGAAAACCCCATTGCTTGCGAGTGTCCAAAGGTGATGTACTCTGATATTCACCAAAAGTGCTTTAGGCAAAATGTTTTGGAAATTTATGGAGGTGTGTATGTGTGTGTGTGTGTGTGTGTGTGTGCACATGTGTATGTATGGATGTTGTTGAGTTTTGCTGCTTTATTTATTTACATTCTTATTTTAACTCATAAATTTTGCCTGTATCATTACAGATTTACATTCTCATTACTGAAACCCAAAATAACATTTAAACCTCTTGTAATGTTAATACTCCTAGGCAGTGGTTGAAATAGGTCCATATGGATCTGTCCACTACCTTAGATACCAAACTTAATAATGAAGTTTGAGCTCATTTTACTATTTTTTGTCTATGTAGTCTAGATTTTTCTTTGCACTGATTTTTGTGGCTTTGTTTTGGGTTCAGGTTTATTGATTTTGATGTTTAGGGTTTCCTTGTCATGACATAATTCTGCTAAGGAAAGTGGGTATAAGTCAGGAAGGTGGTGAGAAGGTACAGTTTCAGAGTTTCCTTAATTTGATCTAGGGTCAGGTATGGCATTTCCTTCTCTTTTACCACAGAAGTGAAAGAACAGAAGAATTAGAAAGAGATGAAGTTGCAGTCATCTAGAAGAACACTAAATATGAGGGCCACAGACATTGTTAGAGTGGGGCTGAAATTGAGTCTAAAAATAGTAAATACATGTTGGACCACCAGCTGCAAGGTAGTGAAGAGACTGGACTATGACACCTATAAGGATGTCAGAAAAGGAAAAGTGAAAGAATAAAGACCATGGCTGATTCTAAGATATGCGAGTAAGCCAAAGTTTCTGAGAGTTACACAACCAGGTAGGAATTTGCCAGTTATATATCATATGAAGCTAGGTGTCTTCCTGTGATAAGCAAGCAGGTATGCCCAGCAGGGTGTGTGCTACTGTGTAAATAACACCCGCCCAGGGTCTCTACACCCCTGAAAGTGCAATATTTACACATTAACACATACCCTGGAGGGCATTATTGCACTTAGAGAATGGACTGTCTGTAAAATTGTTGTGTTTTACTTACTTTTTATATTACTAAGTTTTTTTAATATATTTTGGATGTAAAATAGTTCCCCCTTCTAATATCTCATACTTGCTGTAGTGTATGCAAATGGTGTTGGAGGAAATATTTTACATCCAAAATATAACATGTTTAAAAATATCCATATATTTACTTTGTTCTTTGGTCCCTTAGTCCTAAAATGTGTGATTTTCTGTCAGTTATTGGGGATTGAAGTCACTAAATAATTACATACATTTGAATTTCAGACTTTATTTCCTTCAGAAAATTCAGGCTAATAAAAATCCTGTTATTTAAGCAACTTTCTAATTTTATAAGAGCAATATTTAAAATTTGTTCCTATTTTTGAGCCTTTGTTCCTATTTATTTTTGGCTTTATCTAGATATTTTGACCTAAGAGGTCGAGAGGTATGCAAACCTCTTTATTGCTGCTCACACACACACACACACACACACACACACTTGTGCTTCAGAAAGTAAATGCTCACACAAACCCTATCATTACAGAAACTTAATGATTTTATAAGAGCAATATTTAAAATGTGTCCCTATTTTGAGCCATTGTTTTCCCTTTACTTTAGGCTTTATGGTGATATCTTGAGCTACAAGGTCATAATGAAGTATGCAAACCTCAGCTGCTGCTGCCTGTGGTTGATTGCTCTGAATCTTCACCCAGTCTCTCTCACACAAACACACACACACACACACACACACACACACACACACACACACACACACACACACACACATACACACTTCCACTTTCTTGCATGCAACCACACATGCACTCACACATGCAGAAAGAAACAAAACACATATACAAACACACCTTTTTATGTTTCATTTACTTTTACACTAGGTAAACAGCAAAAGTGCTGCTTAGCAAGCATAAAATAATGGCGGCCGTTATGTTACTTTCAGTCTGAGCTCCATGGCAGCTTGATATGCTGCCATGAAGTGTCAGACTTGTTTCTCAGCAGGTATTACCTGTACATTAATACCCTGCTGGAGAACGTTCATTCTTCAATCAGGGTGCCAATCTACAGGTTGCCAGTTGTCTAAGCAGTATTAAGCTCTTATGTGACAATCTGTAAGCTGTTTAATGGCCACCAGGAAAAGAGGAGAGAAGACAATAGACACTGACAGAATGGTTACTGGGACAGGTGTAATGATGAGAGTGAAGTGGGGAGGAAGATAAAGCACGTTCTAAGAATATGAGGAAGGCATGAAACAAAAAGACTAGCAGGGTACAATAAAATAGTATAACTGTGCATTTATGTGTGTGTGTGTTGTAGGCATTTGTGTGTGTGTGTATGTGTGTGTGTGTGTGTGTGTGTGTGTGTGTGTGTGTGTGTGTGTGTGTGTGTGTGTGTGTGTGTGTGTGTATGTGTGTTGTAGGCACTGCAGTCCCAAATGGCTCAGTTAAGGTGAACAAAACATTAAAAGTGTGCCATTTAAGGAATAAAGTCATCCCAAAGACAAAAAAAATAATAGTATCAGAAACTATGTAAGGGAACCATGGAGCAGCTGAGTTAAAATGGATGCAAAAACACACAGACTGGTAAAACACTGAATCCCCAGATGAATCACAACAGGGAAGGACTAGTACTGCTCAAACGTAATATACATGGTCAGTCATTTGTTCACACTGTGGACACTAACCTACTTTCCATGATATACACAGCCAGTTCATTATTTATGCCCTGTGGTCACTGTCCCACTCCACATGGTTTACAGAGTCAGGTCATTTGTTTATATAGTGGCCACTAATCCACTTAACATGTATATAGAATCAAGTAGTTTGTTTATGTAGTGGTCACTTACTCACTTCATAGTATAACACCAAGTATTGAAGGACTGCATGCTCTTATAATGGAGACCAGGAGGTAATATGTCCCTTCCCCCAGCTAGAAGGGAACTTTGTACTATTTAATATAACAGCAACATTCAAATAATACTCTAAAAGATCACCTTTTCTACAAAATGACAGTGCTATGTATACTGACTTACTGTTAAAGCAGCAAGGATTTATTAGTCTTTATGTCTGTTTCACAACAGTGAACATCAGGTTGTAGACGTGAAAGAATATGCAGATATACTGCACAAAAGTACATTAAGGCACACAGCAGTCACATGTTTTGCATAATATGATAAATATAAGACACAAGGCCTTGAGAGTAGGCTATAACTAGAGTCAGCCATATAGATCCTATTTTGGTAAGTAACACTGCAAAAATTGCAAGCCACATCTTAAGTAAGAAAAATGCTGTATTTACATATTCCACAGGGATTAAATTGTTGGCAGAGCTATGAAAGTGTTATATCTATTAGTTCATTTAGGCACACATATACAAGGGGAATGTATGAGAGAAAAGAATTGTATAAAGTCCTTTATGTGCTGAAAGTAATAAGGTTACTGGTTTAGTTTGTTCATTTTTAGTCTGTTTCCCTTTAATTATACCAGGAAATAAGGTGTGTTACATGATATATCACAAAGGCGTGTGCTTTGTGTGTAAGCTGAACGGTGAGCAGGAGTTGTGCAAGACCAAGTGAGGCTTCCAGCAGCAAACTTGACAAACTTCTGCTTTTACTGGACCGCCCTTTCTCCTGCTCAAACGCCAGGCTGTATTTAATGGTAGGTGAAATTCTTATAGCTTTGTTTCCCATGAAATGGCTGTATGCAGCATATGTAGAAGCTTTTCACCACAGCGGTAGAGCAGAGTAGGCCTGTAGTAAAACATCCAAGATCTTTAACATTAATTTAAATATCTGCAAAGTTAATCACTTTTACCAGCTGATCTATATATGATCAATAAAATAGAAAATATTGGGAATGATACATGCAGAATAATGTTACAGAGGAGGAATGTGGTTTAAGGGAAGGCCGAAACTGAATGAGCTATGTAATGTTCGATTTGACAAAGACTGTATAGAAAGTAATATGCTATGTATGTTTGCAACTGAAAATATGTCAATATGGTTTGTTTTTATTTATATAACTGTATGATTGCCTATGTCATAAATGATAATTCAATAAAATAAAAGATTTTTTTTGTTCAAAAAATAAAAAAAATTAGGTGCCCCAGATATGTTATTGCATATGAGAAACCTCTTGAACTTTCCTAAAAGAAATAGTTACCAAAGAGCTGCTGAAACTAGATGCAGATAGCCATGGAGAGCTTTGACCCTGGTCACCACGAATAAGTGAAACAACACAGGAGTGCACAGGGCAGCCGATGCATTGTGAAAACTGATTAACATGGGTCTGAGAGTCAGATAGTTGGGAAACCTTCATTAGACCACACTTCAGCAAATTATCTAGGTAATTAGCAGAGCAGAAAGATTACAGGCCTCTGACTCTGGCCAAAGGAAGAAGGTAACAGGCAACTAACTCAGAGTTAAGAGCAGGACAAAGGCAGCTGGGCAGTGAAGGAGAAAAGTCAGAGGTTGGGCATACCAATGGTAGGAACATACAGAAGCAGGTGGGGCAGGGAAGTTAACATATCAGAAGTAGAGCATGTTGCTGCTAAGGAACAGGACAAGGACAGGCTGGGCAGTGAAATTGACAGATCAGAGGTGCAGTCCACTAGAAGGCATATAACAAGGACAAATCATGCAGAGAAGTAGACAGGTCAGAGGTAGAGCAGGCTGCTGGTAAAAGCAGGACAGGGACAGGTCAGACAGTGAAATAAACAAGTTAGTGGTTGGACAGATTGCTGGCAGGAGCAAGATGAGGACAGATCGGGCAGTGAAGTATGTAGGTCAGAGGTAGGACAGGCCACTGACTGCCCAAAGGAAGACCAGGCTAATGAGGGTAAAACCCAGTGCATATCAGCACAGAATAACATGACTAGGGATTCTGGGACTTAATTTGTCCATAGGGTTAAAACAGTGAAAGGAACCAGGACAGAACTGTCAAGGCCAACAGGAAGGAGACTCAGACTAAGGGATCTATAGGAAGAGAAATGGTTGAGGACTGGTAGGCCACTGAGGCAGGCCTTCGAGAAAGAAAATGGGAATAAAATTAGCTTATTGTATAATGACACAGAATCAAGGGAGAGAAAGGGACTTTACTGGTGGTAGAATAAAGAGAGAAGAAATAACTGAGCAAGTAAGGCATGTAGGGGGAGAGGAGAGGAGGGTTAGGTGTTCAGGCTGTGAGGTGAGGTGTGGCTTACAGAGCTGTAAGGAGGAAGAAGTTTTTGATTTGAGCTACAGATCAGAAGGAGGAAAAAGACAGGAAAGGGAAAGAAAGGGAGGAGAGGAAGAAGCTGTGGACTATAGCAGAGGTAGTGGGCAGGGTAACAGGAGGCAGAAGACAGATGACAAGAGTCATGACAGATGCATTATGGGTGGTGGGCAGGAGTGAGGATAGTCAAGAGGAAGTGCAGTGAGCTGCTGAGGAGGAGGTGGGTGGGAAAGATGGGGCTGTGAAGGCTGAGGTGAAGAGGGAAGAAGGGAAGAGGAGGTCAGTAGCAGTTAGGGAGCAGGGAGCACAAAAAAGAACTCAATAGGGTAGGATATAGAAGGGAGAGGTATGAAGAATTAGCCAAAAGGGAGGCAGAAGGGTTATCTAGGAGGTAATCGGTGTTCAGTAGGACAGGAGAAGTAGTAGACGAAAGAGGAGGAAGTCGGTCCAACTTAAAAGAAAAAAGGGGGATGCTGATGGATTGGGATTCAGCTACTAGTGTACTGGGGGTACAGCAGGGAAGGGAAAAGCTTGGTGGAGGTGGTAACAGTTGCAGGCCTAACAATCATCTGGGTAGACCAATTAGTGAAGATGTGTTTCAAAAGGAGGGAGATGCCCACACATTGTGTACCGCATGAGAACAAATGACCTTGCAGAAACAACCATGGACAGAGAGAACTAAACAGGGTGTAGCCATATGTGGGTGCTTGGGTGATATTGTGGCACTCACAGGGATACTGCCTGTACCAAGGTGTAAATATGCTAGGTAGGGGAACATGTAGTTCTGAGGATAGGGCAAGGAGCAGGGGATTAATGTAGTCTTGTGTCGCAGTTTAACTCAAAGGGTTTGATGCTGTGAGCTGTTAACCAGGGTTTTATTTGTTTTATTTCTCCTTGCAGATCTGAGATAGTCACTTAACCAGGCATTACTACTAAAAAGAATTGCTTATACCTAGGGAGTCTGCTTTGACTACAGTTTAATAATTAGTATGTAAATAGAAGAAGGGATTGGAGAATCGGGATCTGTTTAGGTGGGATAGGCTCCATTTCAGCATCAGGGGAGAGTATTGTTGAAAGAGAGGATGGAAAGATAACGCAACTTTGTCTTTATCCTAACATAGAAGTAAAGAGGGGAAGACAGCATTGTTGTAAGACTGCAGTACAGGATAACAGGAGATGGAAGAAGCAGGGGAAGAAGAGGCAGTTTTGTGGTCACAAAATGAAGAAACCTGGAAGAAAAAGGAAGGGGTGCTATGTGTAGGGGATTAGGGCTAATAGAAAGTAAACAAGGAAAGCAGCATAGAAGCAAGAAGGCAACAGGAAAGGCACAGAAAAAACAAACAAACACCAAACAAACAATGAAGGAGAAAGGAGGATATTGAACTTCACAGAACAGGTGCACATGGAAAGGTAAAGAAAAAGAGGATGAAGCTGAGGAGATGTATCATAGAGAAGGTAGAATAAACAGAGAGTCAGCGGGAAGGGGTAATGTAAGGGGATCAGGAGGTCTGGCAAAGGGGCATATAAAGACAGTAGTGTCATGGTAGAGCTCAGTAATACCAGAATCCCTGGCAGGAAGATGGCAGAGCTGGAAACACTACTAGATGCCAGTGAGGCCAAAGTGACTGGTTTAACTTAGGCATATTATGAGAAAAAGAGGGTGCCACATGGTAATCCTCAGGTGTAGGGTATTTAGGAATGACAGGGTAGGCAGAGATGGAGGAGGTTTTGCAATATATGTTAGGAATGTGCTCTAAAAGGAGGTTATAGAAGAGAATGAAGCAAAACAAAAGGAAACTAGATGAAAATAATGCAGCAGCTGCAGGAGCAAAGAAAAAGAGGAGCCCTATCTGCTTCCTAGCAGTAAGTTTACTAGGCTGAAAGGAAATGGGACCATAAAGATAGCCTCTACGGAATGGACATACAGAAGAAAACAGACATTGGTGGACATACAGAAGAAAAACAGACATTGGTGGGACATGAGGTAACACCAGCAAGCAAGGTGAGTAAGGAAGGCCAAGGGATAAATGGCTAAAAACTAGCAGCAGGCATTGGGGGGGGGGGGGCTCCTTTAGTTACAAAAAAGAAAGAAAGAAAGTAAAAAGTGGTGGCATGCACTAGGGGGTAACATTAAAAAATCAGGCAAATGATATGAACACTATGTGCCCAAAGTATATATTAATTGTTATAGGGTGAGAAAACTCTTAACTGTTACTGCAATATGCATCCAGTCATTCCTAGCATGAGCTTTAAAAATTTAAAAGTACATGAAGTAGTAACTAGTAAGCTACCTTGTCATTTCCCTAGCAGATTTACTTGTAGCTTTTATGGCTGTACAGGGCATTTTATAATACACACACACACACACACACACACACACACACACACACACACATAAATGTATACACAGACACACACACACACACACACACATAAATGTATACACACACACACACACACACACAAC